>NC_060177.1:31063971-31363971 GCF_021184085.1 Oncorhynchus gorbuscha | reverse complement strand
TGTTTGCACAGCGTGTGTACGTGTTTTGGAGAGGGGGTGGGGAGGGGAGGGGAGAGAGAAACTCATTTAACTTGTGTTGTGTACACGTGAGCAAGCACACAATCTTCTGGTTCCCTGAGAGATGAAGCCTCCCATATGCTGTTTAATTTCCAGGCTCTTCCCCAATCAGATTAACAGTAACACCAGGGAGGAGAGGAATTAAGTCCCTGAAAACCTATCAACTTCTGCTCAAACCCAAATCCCAGCTCTCTCTGTGTGGATCAAACAGTCAAACACTATGGTGGATAGATAGATAGAGGAGAATGGATGGGGAATGATCAGATCCACTGTGTATATAACACGTTTGGGGTTCTTGTCAAACTCAATGCACATCGGACGCGGTAGTCAGTTCTTTGTCAGTTTGATTGAGAGTTATGCCAGCTTCAAGCGTGCTTCAGCAAGACAAATATGCACCCCATCATATTGATGCCTTTGACAGTCATAGCATGTTCTGTATGAGAGAAAAGATCACACAACCACTCAGGGCGACATGACAGACAGAGGTCTGATATGATATGTTAGACAGCAGAGAGACAGCGAGAGAGTGTAATGTTTACTGTTAATTTTTATTGTTTATTTCACTTTTATAATCATCTATTTTACTTACGTTGGCAATGTAAATATATGTTTCCCGTGCCAATAAAGCCCTTAAATTGAATTGAATTGAGAGAGAGAGAGAGAGAGAGAGAGAGAAGGTAAGACAAAAAGAGAGACGGTGGAAGGAAGGAGATGGAGAAGCATGAAAAAACATGCTATGATTGAGAGAACGTGAGAGACAGAGTGATTATGACCCTGATGGGATATAGAGATAGTAAAAAGGGCCACAAGGCAGAGAGCGTTAAGACGGGAAGTCTGGCGCCACACGCCTGTTTGATCTGCACACACGCTCCCCCTCTCCGTCCCCACGCACACATTAATTGATCCCACAGCAGCAATATCATGGAGACCAGGCATATCAAACAGGGGCCCATAGCCTCAACCAATACACAGCTAAAGAGGCCTTCTATTTCCATATTACAGAGTTCACACAGCAATTAGGAAGAGAGACTTCAGAGCGTGGAGTTCAGAGAAGACGTGAAGGAGGCAGGGAGGGAGCGAGAGAGGGAGGGAGGGAGGAAGGGATAAAGGTAGAAACAGAGGGCCCAGGTCTGTGGGGCTGGGTGTTTTTGGGACCACTTAGGTGGCTGAGACAGCCAGGGTAAGGCTGAGGCCAGTGTTATGGATAACACAGACAGCCAGACAGAGATAGGAATAACCATATAGGATTCAAGTGGTGCTCTGCTCTCCCCCAACGCCAGAAAACGGAAAGAGCCCTGGGTGACTCCCCTCAGAAAAGCTAATAGAGAGTAGATACCAACTCACATGAGAAGGCTATTTCACCCCAGGCCGGCCAGTATTTCACCTCAGGCTTCTCTCCTACCTCCACTGGTCAGTTAATAAAGAGAATCAACTGACCAGTGGAGGTAGGTGAGAAGGGGACAGTCACAGAATGAACAAGCATGATATACAAGCTGCAGCAGAGCTCTGTTATCAAACCACAGCGTAGCTCACTCACTGGCACTAGGCAGAAACATGTGCATCGCTGAGTGTGCATGTCTGTATGACGGCTAATAATGTGCAATACAATATGCTGTTTGAAGATATATAGCAGTGGCTGTTTGATCCTGATAAATAAAGTAATAACAGACAATATATTTTCATTTCCCATCTGTCTCTGACTGCATACTCCTACTCTCCTGTAGGATCCACCTGGTCTCAGAACACTCCGTATTATTCTGTATGTAAATCCACGGCACTCCATTTAGTATGATATATTATGTTTGGTATGGTTACATGAGACAAATGGTTATTTAACGCAAAAACGAAAGGAGGGTGGTTGGTCGTGGTGGATTAGTGGGTGTATAGTGGGAATTTCTAGCAACCCGAAGGTTATGAGTTCAAATCTCATCACGTACAACTTTAGCTGATTAGCTACTTTGATTACTTGTTAGCTACTTTGCAACTACTTAGCATGTTAGCTAACCCTTCCCCTAACCATTTAACCTAACTTATAAACGTAACCTTTTCACCTAACTCCTAAACCTAACCCTAACCCTTAACCCTAATCTCTAGCAAAGATAACATTAGTGAGCTATCTAACCTCAGCCACCTAACTAGAATTCGTAACATACTGTACATTTTACACATGTGTAACATATTCTAAGTTTTTCAAATTCGTAACATATTGTACGTTTTGTAAATTGTTAACATATAATATGAATTGTAATTCGTAACAAGTCATACAAAATGGGTGATTGCCATCCACAAATTATTACAAACCATAAGAATCATAACATACCATACTAAATTTATTAGCACAAATTTAGATGTAGAATATCATGCGTGCTAGTCTACATGTACTCAATAGGGAGTTGGTCTAGTTCACAGATACTGTTATAAGTGAGGTCAACTGACATACCTCTCATACTTGATTGAAGCCAGCTGTTTTTACCTCATTACTGTGAATCCCCTGGCTTCCGAGAAGCTATCTCGCAGTTCACACACACACACACACACACACACACACACACACACATACACACACACACACACGCACACACACACACACACACCCTTTGCCAGACACGCAACATCTACAGAAGGTTCTGGTCTTCGGGCCACGGGACAAGCACACAGACAGACAGTAATGAAAACACCAAAGGCCGAGGTAATTAAATCAACAACCCTGGCAACAACTCATGCAGGGGTGGTTGTAGCGGACCTCGGCTGCGCAGCGCATGGATACCGCGGAAAAATGTGGGTGGGCCATGGAGCACACTGTTCGCGATAAACGCATTACTTTAAGGCCTCTCTATTCCCTCGAAGCGCACGAGTTCTCCAACAAACTGTGCTGCAAATTCTAAATCCCAGAAATGAGAACGTGTATGAGATGGGATTACATGGATAATGCCAGTATATGGAGCCAGGTCGTGCAGGATCTCCACTCAAAAAAGATTAGACTCCACCACATTCCCACCACATGAAATGCCGGTTCCCTGAGCACAGATTTGTCCATATTAAACACTGGTGTCTGCTAGAACATTTGAAATCAAGTCAAGTAGATTATTTGATCATTAAAAAAACAGTGGTTAATTAATACCTGAAACCACACTCCAATTTTAGGATTAATTAAATCATTTCACAACACTCAGCGAGGGAAATGAGAAAACGAGAAATGATTGTTTTTATATTCACTCTAATGAATGTAAATAGGCCCCCATACTTCACATAGCCTAGAAATGAATGCAGAGCGCGCCATCTTTGCACACACAGACGTCAAGTTCCCTGTGCTCGTTGTTGTAGACAGGCAGCACTGGTTGAATGACCATCTGCATGAACGTAGATATTGTGTAATTCGCCCATCACTTTAGAGCAGCTGGGTCAAATATTGCACTTTTTTTCAAGCACAGTGCATGGCAACTGAGCAATTAAACATACAAATGTGGGTTGTACTCCTGCCTGACAGAGGCAACTGGCAAATGTCTACATTTGCAAATATGAACACTAAACACAGCCAATACTGCAGGTTCTGGCTACAATAATATACAGGTCCCCACTCAAAACCCAAAAGAGAGCACATCACCTATCACTTCAAACAATGCGGTTTATCATGCCTGAGACACAGGGCCATAGCTAGGGTCAGATTTTTTGTGAGGTCTGGTGTGTGTTGAAGCTCATGTACTGAATTTCTATACAATTTAAAAACTCAAATGCTATTTGGAGGACAGCAAAAACTAAAACACAAGCAAAGATTACCCCAACCATTATCACATTGGTTGCTGTAGGTTCATTCACCTCAGTCGATCTACAAATACATAGCCTAATCGCTATACAATTCGTTGCTACACGTTAATTTACATTAACTCAGCACCGTAATGAAAAACTATAATTAATATGTACAGAGGGATCACTTAGCAGAAAGGGCATTTTATTTACAAAAGGTAAACAAATACAACACTTTTTGTTGCAGTTTTACAGCTAATTTCGTGCAATTATACAAATGTTATGTGTCAATTGGAGCTGCTGTGGTCAACACTAAGGAGGTTGAGCACTCATTATAAATCCATGGTCAGACAGGTTCACATGTGCTGGGCGCAGGATTACCAATGCGAGCAGTGCAGATAACACATATTATTGCATTAGCAATGCAATTTTAGCTGTAGCCTGGCTCTCAACGAGTACATGAATGGAGCCATTTCTGCAAGTGATAATTATTAACCTACAGGTATGCCTCGATCACACCGACAACATTATTTTGCTCAAAATGGTATGCAGCATCATCTGGTTATGTGTGCAACAAAAGTTCAACATTCGCCTTCTGCTAACATTTCTGTCAAGCCGTCTACTCATACAGTTCGCATCGATAAAGCCAACTTATGCACCACACAGAACGCACTGCAATTTCCTCTGCAATGCTGCAAGGAAACTCAGAATTCCATATCGAAATGAATGTACATCTGGTGTACCAAAACGCCAATCCCTGTCGATGTGATAGAGGTGTTATGCGCCCCCCGCTCTGCAACGCAATGCTGCAAGGCAAACGCAGGCGTCCCAAAATGCAAAACACTGTCGGTGTGATCGAGTCATTAGAAACAGTAGCATCCGCGCACGCCTCCAGTAAATTCAGAACATCTGCACTAATACCATAAAAAATATGCAGACAAAAAATCGTAGTATAATGTGAATTTATGTTGTGTATTATAAGCTCAATTTGTGCACATTGCATTTTTCCCAGGGTAACTATTTACAAGGCGCACGTCTCTCCATGCATAATTTACGCATACGCATGGTTTCAACCTCTTGGGATCATGAAGGCAAAGCTGTGGGTGTTTATTAAACATGTAACCACAGAAACGAATACATTTTTAAATCATTGCACTTTAAAGCCAGACACTTTTACAGAGAGGCTATATGTGTAGCTTATGTTGTCAGTTCTCCACGTCGATTCAGAGGGCAAATGTAGACCAGACTGTGGCCCATAATTACTTTACAGAGGCCCTTAAGTTAAAGTGAGAGAAAAAATACACTTATAGATAATAATGTCTTTAACATGGTACGTTGAAGAGAGAAACAACATTGAAGCAGCAATATAAAATTGCAAAGGCACTCTCACCTCTTTTATCCTGAACTTTCACAGTAATCTCCACGAGAGGATCCGTCTCCCGGTCCAGGCGCCGTGTAATTACTATATCTCCGCTGTCCCGACTCACCGTGACCGGCGAGCTGTCCGCACCAGGATCCATCAACTCAAAGCTGGCAGCCTGAAACCTCACTGGGTATAAGTTCACGACAACAGAACCGATACTGGCATCCTCGGAAACATTTATTACAACCGGCTCGTCAGACTCTAGCAGGGACCTCGACTTCCGAGGTAGTCTGATTTTCGGTTCGCCCTGTCGAACCGCTGGCCATTGCCGGGGATTAATCTCTATTTCAATACTCTGACTGGTCCGTGAGGGCCAACCGTGGTCCATCGCAAACACGTTCAACTTTATGGGGGCGGTAAGACCCAATATAGAGTCCACAAGCAGTACATCTCCAGTTTTTGGAACGACGTAGAAACTGCCATTTTTGGGAAGAGCAAAGTAAATGAGTTCAGCGTTTTTCCCGTGGTCTGTATCCTCCGCGGTCACTTTATACACCACAGACCGCAGAGCAGTGGCGTCGTCCAGATTAATTTTTATATCAGCATTAGGGAATGTTGGCTCGTGGTCATTAGTGTCCAAAACGTCCACTTTCACAGATGCAACTTCTGCGACCACAAGGTCAGTGGTGGCGCAGCTTTGGCAGCACAGACCCAGGCTGAGCAGGTACTCGGAGCGCTCCTCTCTGTCCAGGACGATCGAGGTTTTCAGAAGTATGTGTCCGCGTTTGTGGTGGGCAAATACATTGAAATCTTTACTTCCGTCTCCCAAGAGTTTCAGATGCATGCCGGAGTTGGAACACCATCTCTGCGCGTCAACCCGCTTCACAGGGATGCTGAGACCGTTTACTTTGGATCCCGGCTCGGAGTTCTCGAATACATGTCCATGAAAGAACGGTATCCTTTCCTCTGTCTTATTCCCAAGTACATATGTCACGAAATAGCATATTAAAATAGTCCAAATCATGACTGTTGTCAGTTGTACGACACTGAGTGGTGTTATGCTGTCACTCTAGGCCCCTTAATCATTTCGAAAAATATGTATTTTAAGTCCTCTAAAACTTCGGATGAATTATAATCTAGAACATTGAATTCACAAAAATGCTGTTCATTGTCGTGGTTTGATTCATTGCTCTAGCTCTAGGCAACTTTCGCTGTCTTCTCTGTCTCCACTCCAAGCAGCAGTCTGCGTGCCCAGCTCTCCGGATAATGCAGCTCAAGTGCGCGCCTCCGCTCAGTGTTTCTGACAGCACGAGCAGCTTCTGGTACTGGACAGCGCCGTGCTCGAGGGGGCGTGGCCTACACTGACTCCTCGGGGAAGGCCACGTCACATTATTCATGTCCATCAGTTTTTCATTCCAACCCATACAGTAAGTCTTCTTTCTGATTTCCACTGCGTGTCCAGTAGCAATGGCATGATAGGCTACTGTATGTTTTTAACTATCACTTTCACTCAGTAACCTAGATTTGTCATTGGTAATTGAGGAATATATACGACAAATATTGCAGTTTTTCTCAATTGCTTGCTTTGGCTCAATTATCGAATGAGAAATAATTTATTTTTCAAAAACAATAAGTTAAAATCTCTGAACATTTAGTTTCTTGTTCACACCAGATTTGAAAGTCTTATTAAGTTTGAGCAAATTGCACGTGTTTTGACAGTATGCAAAACAGTAAGTACAATTGTCTACAATTTGCACAACTACATTCACATGGCTTTGCTGATCAAAACTGATGAGTTGATTCACATGCAAAATGATCCATTCAATTATCAAAATCAGTCATACATATCTATGACATGGAATGTTTGTGATGTCTGCTAACTTGGCAAATTACCTGCCAGGTGACATAGTAATGAAATAGGAATCACAATAATATAATAAATTATATATGCCATTTAGCAGACGCTTTTATCCAAAGCGACTTACAGTCATGTGTGCATACATTCTACATATGGGTGGTCCCGGGAATCGAACCCACTACCCTGGCGTTACAAGCGCCATGCTCTACCAACTGAGCTACAGAAGGACAATCTCACCAATCAAGTTTGGAAGTATATATATGGAGCTTTCCCACAGCACAATCACTACCATTGTTGAATATGGAGGAACATCACAACCCTGGACAGCAGCTACATGTTGTGGAAGAGAAATAAGATTTATTTATTTATTTAACTAGGCAAGTCAGTTAAGAACAAAATTCTTATTTACAATGGTGGCCTATGGGTTAACTGGGTTACAATGACGGCAGTGGGTTAACTGCCTTGTTCAGGGGCAGAATGACAGACTTTTACCTGGTCATCTCGGGAATTGATCTATCAACCTTTCATTGCTGGCCCAACGCTCTAACCACTAGGCTACCTGCCACCCCAGGCAGGGTGTGGTGGTGATGGTGATGGTGGGGGTGTTAGGGGAAGACATAATAGAGGAAGAGGTAGAAGGCAAAGAATAAGAGTCCCTGATGAAACCAGAGCCACAATTGTGGACCATGTCATAAACCATGGTCTTACAATGGAAGAGGCTGGTCGGAGAGGACAGCCTAATGTAAAACAGGTCCACAGTGTCATCAATTGTGCAAACATTCTGTACTCGTTATTTACGTTTGTTCGAGCATTTCATTCACAACAATACAGCAACTATTGTAAAGGTAAATGCAAGTCTGTGAATCACAATGTACCGTAAGATTTGTATGAGGAACATACAGTAATACAGCACATTTTGAATACAATATACTATCTGTTACATCTATTTGTGAATCCAACATGTCATATATAGGACTACATAATGACCTCATGCTGGTGGCAGAGCAGCAGTATTCATCCTTCCGCAAGGATAAGACATTTGCAACATGGTCATAGCCAACTATTCCATCAGGCTAAGAGCGATCCAACGTGCAATCATAAATGACAACGATATCTCCGCATTTCCACTATAGACAGAAAAAAATTGAATGACTATGAAACAACTGTACAAGGTTCCATTTGAGAGGAATAGTGACAGAGTGAAGGAGGTGCGGTACAAGTATGTCCAGGTAAACCATTGGCGTGCACATGGTATATTGTACAGGGAGTTTTACTGTACTTCAATAAAGCCTGTGTATATACTTCTTGAAATTGCAGGTACCCATAAGAACAGAACACATTTGTACTTTACTAAACTGTCTGATTGTAGAATAGGCTATGTAAAACTAACTTTAAATTTTGTTTCTGTGTTACTATATAGAGAATAATGGAGCTGGAGGGACATGAAATGACCCACATTCTTGTTTTTGTTAGGGAATGGTTTGCTGCGCATGAAAGGATAACAGTGGAGTACCTTCCACCATCCTCCCCATTCCTGAATATGATAGAAGAGGGTTTTTTCCAGCACAGAGTTGGAAAGTATCTGACCATCGGGCCCAAGATCAGATGTCTCTGTTAGATGTCATGAATGCTGCTTGTGAGGACATCACAGGCGATCCTTGAAGAGGATGGTTGCGCCACGCAAGGAGGCCCCCCATGCATCGCAAGGAGGCCCCCATGCATCGCAAGGAGAGCCCCCGTGCATCGCAAGGAGACCCCCCGTGCATCGCAAGGAGACCCCCTGTGCATCGCAAGGAGACCCCCCGTGCATCGCAAGGAGACCCCCCGTGCATCGCAAGGAGACCCCCCCGTGCATCGCAAGGAGACCCCCCGTGCATCGCAAGGAGAACCCCCGTGCATCGCAAGGATACCCCCCCGTGCATCGCAAGGAGACCCCCGTGCATCGCAAGGAGACCCCCCCGTACATCGCAAGGGAAAACATCAGATGAGATGTTGACAAATCTTTGGCCAGACCAACAAGAGCAAACAGGATGTCCACCACGACGGGAACTTGTAGTGTTACGTACTGTGAGGAGGTTCAATTGAATGTTTTGTTACAGAACTGCCACAGGTCTTTTCATTTACCTACTGTTGAAATCGGTATCTAAAAAGCTCTGTGTGATACACACATTCTTGTATAGTACAGTAAGCAGTCAGTGTCAACAAAAATGTACAACAGAACTGACATTTGTATATAATGACCATTTCCTGGGTTGACTGCCAAGGTGAAAAAACATCTAAACATTTTGACCAGTACGGCTCACACGATGACAAAAACTTTTCATTTTGGTGGCATTGGCCAATATACTGACACAATAACTCTGTTTTACATTTACATACATTTACATTTAAGTCATTTAGCAGACGCCAGAGATCCAGAGCGACTTACAAATTGGTGCATTCACCTTGTTTTGAAGCATGAATTAAATGTTTTGGATGAGGTACTACATTTTGCAGATATGCAATAGACTTGTGATGTCCCATAAAACAGTTGTGACAATTGCGCTTACAGGTTAGAGAATGTTAAGACTGTTTAAAAAAATCAGCCAGAGAATTTAGAAACTGTAAAACATGCTCCCACACACTGGCAGTACAGATAATAGGCCTAGATTCATTTGTAAGAATAGATTTGTTCACCCAAGTACACCCAAGCCACTCAGTTAAGCTCAGTCAAACAAGAGGGAAAAAAACATTGATAGAATCTCTTTTTTTTTATCTCTGTCGTGCTTCAGCAGCGATGCTCACCAATTCGTTCAGAAAATGTGCAATTTAGCAAAACATAGGTTATTGTGTCCTTTATATATTCCTAACCAGAGGAAACAATGATTTCACCCTCCTTGAGACCAGAAGTTACATTTGGCCCCGAACCTAGACAAACTTAGTACTCGCAGTTGACTGGGTGTCACGACTCCGACCGAAGGTGGCTCCTCTTTCTGTTCGGGTGGCGCTCGGCGCTCGTAGTCACTGGCCTACTAGCTGCCACTGATCTCTTTTCCCCTTTCTGCTTATTGGTTTCACCTGTTTTCTGTGTAGGCTGATTAGTCGGGCTATGTTAGCCAGTAGGCCCGCCGGCTCTTTGAAGTGTTTCGTTCCTGGGTTTTTCTCCGGACTGTTTGAGTCCCCGTTTTTGGGGCATTTGTTTTGTGTGCGCCCGGTGTTTCGTGGGGTGGCTTATGTTCGCCGTATGTGCAATAAATAGCACTACCCTGTACTCTCTGCTTCCTGCACCTGACTTTGCACCCACTACGCCCAGAGTGTTATACTGGGAAGTGTTGTATTAATTAAGTTCAGGAAAAATGTATACACGTTCATGCTACAGTAACAAATTGAAATTAGCATATTCTTATCACAAACTTGAAACGTCCTTCTTTATACACATGCAATAGGTTCCGAGGGGACACCTTCCATGCGGTTTGGGTATCGCAGTTACATGTTCTGGTCTAGTGATTCCCTCTGGTTCAGACTTACAGCCTCAAGCTGTTGAATTGCCACACACCGAGCTTTCGAACTTCTATTGATGGCTCTCCTTCCCTCTCTAACATGTAGCCAGAGGCAATCGCTCTCTGGTGTTCCACAACCAAATTTCAATTAGAGGTTTATCTGACTTTACCAGCGTGCTGGAATAATATTAACCATCCCAAGATCCACGCCATGCTAACCAATGAGCGTGTCAAACTGGAGTGTGAGAGAGGTGCAATATCGGAGGAGGCCAAGAGATGGAGGAGGAGAATACATAGCTCATTATTCTGATATCTCTTCTAATACCACCTACTGCAGGAGAATGTCAGTGAGAGAGCTTGATAGACTGATAGAAAAAAACAGGGAGAAACACTTTCAATGCAGCACTGAAGAAATACCAATTTCACTTCATCGCAAACACAATCTAGGATCCAGGGGGTTGTAAATTGGCTTTGTGTTTCTAGAATGTTTCAGTTTCCCGGCAAAGAGCCACCAAGGCTTGAAGACCCAGAGGACTGGCTAGCGCACAGCATCCATCCAGTTAAACAAACACTGCCCGTAGATATGTAGTTAGGTATTAATGTCATGCAGCCCCTCTCTCCTTAGCTCTAACATGCAACCACGGAGGTGAGAAGGAATCAGATATGATACCGCTACCTAAGTGAAGGAGAGCCTAGACTCGGCCATACCCCATACCGCATGTGGATACAGAATAGACCGCCAACTTAAACTTAAACATAGCTGAGGAGATCAATTTGCACACAGAATATAGGTATTTGTACATAAGCATTGCCATGGGCAATGTCTCATTCCTGTCTCATCTTCTTGTGAGTGTTATCCAGGCAGAAAAGCACTCAGGCAGGATGAACCACACCTGTTCCTGAATATTTCTGGAGGAATTCACTGACACATGAAAACACAGACAGACAGACAGACAAGACAGATGGACACACGTGCCCACCTGCATGCGCAAGTATACACCAACACATTTTTGGAAATATTTCACTCCAGGGCAATGGTATTTTTCTGCCACTACAAAGAGAATCACTACAAATAGATAGGCACTCATAATGTCCTAGAAATGGTTGTCAGTCTCATATAAGAACTGAGGTGGGAATGTAATAGAATGTAGATTGCACAATTGAAGTCACCTGTGTAACTGGGGAACTTGGGGGATAATTCCTTTAACCACTGCTTTTGAGGGAAAAGTCTGTTAGGTGTCAGAGGGTGCATAGTTAGGCTTGGAAAGTGCACATGCTGAGTAGACTGCAGCTGTTTTAAAGTCAGTTCACTGAACTCCATTACAACTGGATCAGTCTCTCTCTCTATCTCTCTATCTCTCTCTCCCTCTTTCCTCTGGTTCCAACTGGGTCAAGGACAAGTAAGCAATAGAAGATCCTTCAAACTTCTACCAAGTCAGAAAGTCTATAAAGGCTCCCATGAAGTTCATATCATTGTGACTGTCATTGTAAGTAGTATCAGTTGGTGGATGAAAGTGTACATTTTAGAGCTGTTTTAGCCAATAGAATGTACATTTTTTCAGGGACAATCCCTGCAGCAACTTTACTGTTCGGGCTAAATTACTCCATTTGCCAATTACTAATAACTTGGCACAACACATCAAGGTAAAAAAAAATCTTAGTTTAATAATATAATTTTAGACAATACATTTGTTAGCACATTATCCATGACATTCACAATGCCGTTACATTTATGTTGAAAGCTCATAAACATTTATTGAAATGTGAGCTGGATTTGCCCTTGGCTTCGACAATTTTACAATATACCATATGGCTTTGAGATATAAAACCTAATGATCAGGGCTGTCATATTTGCATATCCAGAAAGCAGGGGTTATTTCTTCTGCAAAACTCCACTTACAGTGCATAATTAGTCCGACGTTGCCATCGACGACATCCAGACCTCAGCAGCGTGGTGGAGTATTTCCTGTTAATGAGCCTTGTCACTGTACGCTTTACCCCCTGTCTCTGCTCTCTAGCGCGCTACAGACACACCGCCGAGAAACTCTGAATAATCAGCACATAAACAATCTCATTACATCAGATAATATTATAAGCCCAGGCTCCTTTAAATGTCCTCTATGGTCTCCAACAGAGAAATGACAGAGAAATGAAGAATACAAACGGCAAGGTCAAATAAGCTGGGAAATGTATTTTTCCTTTCTCTAATAAAACCGTCTCCCGGCGTAATATTTCTTTCAAACTGCCCTGATTTCATTTGTAGAAGTCTTCATTTCTTTCTGCATGACTTCATGTTCATATTTTCATACCTTTCCTAGTGAGAATCCGGTGATACGGTGCAGATGAGCAGCCTGTCTCTGGTGTAAGTCTATCCACAAGGATATTAGGCCTGACCAGTGGGGATTTTAGCATGAAAATCCTAGTGGGGCAAACTCCCCGATTTTGTTTTAGATGTATGACAGCAAAGTCACCACAAAACATAACACTAAACAATACATTAAGTGCACTATAACGGTGACAAACGGTTCCCACAAACTGTTAGGGCCTACATAAAGATGTCCCAACAGCAGAGCTTTCTTTTTAACAACTTGAAATGAATCCTTACCATCGCTACACCTGGCTATCAGTGGAGCCTTATCTGGCAACGAAACAGTTAATTCAGCCTCATCTACTGCCTTTTTAAAAAACATAGCTGATATGGCTGACTTGAGTAGTCAATATAACTATTTGTTCAGCACTTTTGAAATGTACAGTGACAGAATTCAGAACATGGGCTGTTCTTACAGTATTCTCCCTGTACACCAAGTCTGAACCGTAGGATAAATAAAGGAGGCATATGAGCAGACAATGGAAACTCTTATTCAATGATGACATTTCTCTAAAACAGGCTATAGGCTAAATGTGCACCACCAAGTCAGAACAGTAGGCTATGTTATGAGGGGGAAAGGGACCAAATTATTATGATGGGGCACATGGGCTAATAACAGCTTACTACACAACACACACTTAGTATTACTTTCTTCACGGTGGTCCTTCTTGTGGGCAAATTTTTGTCTTCAAACTCTGTCATTCTCTGGATTTATGGTGCTTTCAAGACAACTGGGAACTAAAAAAAACAGATTGAATCATGATGTCAGTGATCTTCAGGTTGGAGCTATAGAAAGGGGCCCGAGTTCCCAACTTGGAATTCGGAGTTGGATGACCGTTCAAAACATATCTTCACAGTCGGAGAAAATGTTTTTCAGAGTTCCCAGCTGTTTTGAACTCACTGAAGCCTGAGATTTTCCAAGTTCCGAGTTTCCAGTTGTTTTGAATGCAGCAGAAGTCATGCTGGATTGACAGCATGGCCAATGTATTCTACCTTTTCTAGCCCATGGTATCACATGTGAATGTTAGTCATTTTAAGCTTGGAAAAGAGACCCCTAAACCCTGAATAGACCACACATTCATGGACCACACACCCTGAATAGTAGGCTAGTGTTTGCTTTGCAACACTTGAAGTTAGCCAGACCACTCATTGTTACACTTGTGATTTCCAACTTGTTGTGTAATGTTTATTATGACCCAGATGCAGACACGGGAGGAGGATAGTACAGTTCTGGGATGATTTTTTAGAAACACAGAGCAAGGGCAGGTCCAGGACAGGCAGAGGGGCTAAGGATCTTGGAAATGGGGAAAGGGACGATATAACGGGGGGACAGCTTGTGAGACTCTACCCAGAGGGGCAGATCCTGCGTGGACAGCCATACCCTCTGCCCGATAGGATAACAGGGAGCCGGTGTCCGGTGGCGGTCCACCTGTCGTCGATACATGGAGGTGGTCTTGAGAAGAGCAGACTGGGCTCTCTTCCAGGTACGGCGACAGCGGCAGACGCTGACCTCTTCCTCTTGCTCTGGGAAGAGTTGGGGCTGATATCCCAGGGAGCACTCAAAAGGTGAGAGACCAGTGGCTGAGCAAAGGAGGGTGTTCTACCCACACAAGGTGCTGGCTCCAGGTGGTGGGATTGGCTGAGACGGGCAGCAAAGAGTTGTCTCCATGTCCTGATTGGCTTGCTCTGACTGGTCTTTAGACTAGGGGTGGAACCCGGAGGACAGGCTGGCCGACGACCCAATGAGCGTGCAGAATGCCTTCCAGAACTGGGACGAGAAATGAGGACCCCAGTCGGAGACAATGTATCCGGAAGATGTGCTGCACCATGAGCTGGGCCGTCTCCTTGGCTAAGGGTAGCTTGGGGAGAGGGATGAAGTGGGTGGCTTTGGAAAACCGTTCCACTGTGGTAAGGATAACCGTGTTTCCATCAGACGGTGGGAGAACAGTGACAAAGTCCAGGGATAATGTGATCAGGGACGGTGAGGGATGGGAAGTGGTTGAAGGAGGCCAGCCGGAGCTTGCCGAGGAGTCTTATTCTGGGCAGGCAGTGACGAACGCTGAGATGTTAGGAAGCAAGGTGGGCCACCAAAAACGTTGTCGTACAAAGGCCAGGGTTTGATGGGAGCCAGGCTGGCAGGTCAGTAGAGAGAATAAGCCAATACCAGAACCAAGGACGGTGCAGATTCCAGGACAAACATCCGACATCCGATTAGCGGTGTGGCAGTGTGGAGATATTGCAGGTTCTTGTGATCTGTCCATACTATGAATGAGTGTTCCGTCCCCTCTAGCCAGTGCCTCCACTCCTACAACGCCATCCGTCCCCTTTCCGTGGGGTTGAGACGATGGGAGAGGAAAGAGCAAGTTGCAGCTTTTGGTCTTGTGCCGAACGCTGGCACAGTGTCATGTTTGTCATTTATTATCATGTCTTGTCCCTGTGCTCCCCATTCTATTCGTTTCCCTCTGCTGGTCTTATTTGGTTCTTTCCCTCTTTCTATCCCTCTCTCTCCCCCTCCCTCTCTCACTCTCTCGCTCTCTCTTCTCTCTATCGTTCCGTTCCTGCTCCCAGCTGTTCCTATTCCCCTAATCATCATTTAGTCTTCCCACACCTGTTCCCGATCCTTTCCCCTGATTAGAGTCCCTATTTATTCCTTTGTGTTCCGTTCCTGTCCCGTCGGTTCCTTGTTTAGTATTCACCGTGCTGTGATTGTGTTTCGCCCTGTCCTGTCGTGTTTTTTGCCTTCATCAGATGCTGCGTGTGAGCAGGTGTCTCTGTCAACTACGGCCTGCGCCTACCCGGCGACCTGCAGTCTGTGGCCGCTTCTCTTGTTATTCCCCTCTACAGACTAGAGGATTTCTGTTATTCCCTGTTTGGACTTGAATAAACTCTGTTTCTGTTAAGTCGCTTTTGGGTCCTCTATCACCTGCATGACAGAAGGAACCGACCAAGGAATGGACCCAGCGACTTCAGACGCTCGTTACACTGCCGTCGAGATCCAAGGAGCCATGCTCGGCAGACACGAGCAGGAATTGTCTGCTGCTCGCCATGCCGTGGAGAACCTGGCCGCTCAGGTTTCCGACCTCTCTGGACAGTTCCAGAGTCTACGTCTCGTGCCACCTGTTACTTCCTGGCCTGCCGAGCCTCCAGAACCTAGGGTTAATAACCCACCTTGCTACTCCGGGCAGCCCACTGAGTGCCGCTCCTTTCTCACGCAGTGTGAGATTGTGTTCTCTCTCCAACCCAACACATACTCTAGAGAGAGAGCTCGGGTTGCTTACGTCATTTCACTCCTTACTGGCCGGGCTCGAGAATGGGGCACAGCTATCTGGGAGGCAAGGGCTGATTGCTCTAACAAGTTCCAGAACTTTAAAGAGGAGATGATTCGGGTTTTTGACCGTTCAGTTTTTGGTGGGGAGGCTTCTAGGGCCCTGGCTTCCTTATGCCAAGGTGAACGGTCCATAACGGATTATTCTATTGAGTTTCGCACTCTTGCTGCCTCTAGTGAGTGGAACGAGCCGGCGCTGCTCGCTCGTTTTCTGGAGGGACTCCACGCAGTGGTTAAGGATGAGATTCTCTCCCGGGAGGTTCCTTCAGATGTGGACTCTTTGATTGCTCTCGCCATCCGCATAGAACGACGGGTAGATCTTCGTCACCGGGCTCGTGGAAGAGAGCTCGCATCAACGGTGTTTCCCTGCTCCGCATCGCAACCATCTCCCTCCTCTGGCTTTGAGACTGAGCCCATGCAGCTGGGAGGGATTCGCATCTCGACTAAGGAGAGGGAACGGAGGATCACCAACCGCCTGTGCCTCTATTGCGGAGTTGCTGGACATTTTGTTAATTCATGTCCAGTAAAAGCCAGAGCTCATCTGTAAGCGGAGGGCTACAGGTGAGCGCAACTACTCAAGTCTCTCCATCAAAATCCTGTACTACTTTGTCGGTCCATCTACGCTGGACCGGTTCGGGTGCTACATGTAGTGCCTTGATAGACTCTGGGGCTGAGGGTTGTTTCATGGACGAAGCATGGGTTCGGAAACATGACATTCCTTTCAGAGAGTTAGAAAAGCCTACGCCCATGTTCGCCTTAGATGGTAGTCATCTTCCCAGTATCAGATTTGAGACACTACCTTTAACCCTCACAGTATCTGGTAACCACAGTGAGACTATTTCTTTTTGATTTTCCGTTCACCGTTTACACCTGTTGTTTTGGGTCATCCCTGGCTAGTATGTCATAATCCTTCTATTAATTGGTCTAGTAATTCTATCCTATCCTGGAACGTTTCTTGTCATGTGAAGTGTTTAATGTCTGCCATCCCTCCCGTTTCTTCTGTCCCTATTTCTCAGGAGGAACCTGGCGATTTGACAGGAGTGCCGGAGGAATATCATGATCTGCGCACGGTCTTCAGTCGGTCCCGAGCCAACTCCCTTCCTCCTCACCGGTCGTATGATTGTAGTATTGATCTCCTTCCGGGGACCACTCCTCCTCGAGGTAGACTATACTCTCTGTCGGCTCCCGAACGTAAGGCTCTCGAGGATTATTTGTCTGTGTCTCTTGACGCCGGTACCATAGTGCCTTCTTCTTCTCCGGCCGGGGCGGGGTTCTTTTTGTTAAGAAGAAGGACGGTACTCTGCGCCCCTGCGTGGATTATCGAGGGCTGAATGACATAACGGTTAAGAATCGTTATCCGCTTCCCCTTATGTCATCAGCCTTCGAGATTCTGCAGGGAGCCAGGTGCTTTACTAAGTTGGACCTTCGTAACGCTTACCATCTCGTGCGCATCAGAGAGGGGGACGAGTGGAAAACGGCGTTTAACACTCCGTTAGGGCATTTTGAGTACCGGGTTCTGCCGTTCGGTCTCGCCAATGCGCCAGCTGTTTTTCAGGCATTAGTTAATGATGTTCTGAGAGACATGCTGAACATTTTTGTTTTTGTCTATCTTGACGATATCCTGATTTTTTCTCCGTCACTCGAGATTCATGTTCAGCACGTTCGACGTGTTCTACAGCGCCTTTTAGAGAATTGTCTCTACGTAAAGGCTGAGAAGTGCTCTTTTCATGTCTCCTCCGTTACTTTTCTCGGTTCCGTTATTTCCGCTGAAGGCATTCAGATGGATTCCGCTAAGGTCCAAGCTGTCAGTGATTGGCCCGTTCCAAGGTCACGTGTCGAGTTGCAGCGCTTTTTAGGTTTCGCTCATTTCTATCGGCGTTTCATTCGTAATTTCGGTCAAGTTGCTGCCCCTCTCACAGCTCTTACTTCTGTCAAGACGTGTTTTAAGTGGTCCGGTTCCGCCCAGGGAGCTTTTGATCTTCTAAAAGAACGTTTTACGTCCGCTCCTATCCTCGTTACTCCTGACGTCACTAGACAATTCATTGTCGAGGTTGACGCTTCAGAGGTAGGCGTGGGAGCCATTCTATCCCAGCGCTTCCAGTCTGACGATAAGGTTCATCCTTGCGCTTATTTTTCTCATCGCCTGTCGCCATCTGAGCGCAACTATGATGTGGGTAACCGTGAACTGCTCGCCATCCGCTTAGCCCTAGGCGAATGGCGACAGTGGTTGGAGGGGGCGACCGTTCCTTTGTCGTTTGGACAGACCATAAGAACCTTGAGTACATCCGTTCTGCCAAACGACTTAATGCCCGTCAAGCTCGTTGGGCGTTGTTTTTCGCTCGTTTCGAGTTTGTGATTTCTTACCGTCCGGGTAGCAAGAACACCAAGCCTGATGCCTTATCCCGTCTGTTTAGTTCTTCTGTGGCTTCTACTGATCCCGAGGGGATTCTTCCTTATGGGCGTGTTGTCGGGTTAACAGTCTGGGGAATTGAAAGACAGGTTAAGCAAGCACTCACGCACACTGCGTCGCCGCGCGCTTGTCCTAGTAACCTCCTTTTCGTTCCTGTTTCCACTCGTCTGGCTGTTCTTCAGTGGGCTCACTCTGCCAAGTTAGCTGGTCATCCCGGTGTTCGAGGCACTCTTGCGTCTATTCGCCAGCGCTTTTGGTGGCCGACTCAGGAGCGTGACACGCGCCGTTTCGTGGCTGCTTGTTCGGACTGCGCGCAGACTAAGTCGGGTAACTCTCCTCCTGCCGGTCGTCTCAGACCGCTCCCCATTCCTTCTCGACCATGGTCTCACATTGCCTTAGACTTCATTACCGGTCTGCCTTTGTCTGCGGGGAAGACTGTGATTCTGACGGTTGTCGATAGGTTCTCTAAGGCGGCACATTTCATTCCCCTCGCTAAACTTCCTTCCGCTAAGGAGACGGCACAAATCATTATTGAGAATGTATTCAGAATTCATGGCCTCCCGTTAGACGCCGTTTCAGACAGAGGCCCGCAATTCACGTCACAGTTTTGGAGGGAGTTCTGTCGTTTGATTGGTGCGTCCGTCAGTCTCTCTTCCGGGTTTCATCCCCAGTCTAACGGTCAAGCAGAGAGGGCCAATCAGACGATTGGTCGCATACTACGCAGCCTTTCTTTCAGAAACCCTGCGTCTTGGGCAGAACAGCTCCCTGGGCAGAATACGCTCACAATTCGCTTCCTTCGTCTGCTACCGGGTTATCTCCGTTTCAGAGTAGTCTGGGTTACCAGCCTCCTCTGTTCTCATCCCAGCTTGCCGAGTCCAGCGTTCCCTCCGCTCAAGCGTTTGTCCAACGTTGTGAGCGCACCTGGAGGAGGGTGAGGTCTGCACTTTGCCGTTACAGGGCACAGACGGTGAGAGCCGCCAATAAACGCAGGATTAAGAGTCCAAGGTATTGTTGCGGCCAGAGAGTGTGGCTTTCCACTCGCAACCTTCCTCTTACGACAGCTTCTCGTAAGTTGACTCCGCGGTTCATTGGTCCGTTCCGTGTCTCCCAGGTCGTCAATCCTGTCGCTGTGCGACTGCTTCTTCCGCGACATCTTCGTCGCGTCCATCCTGTCTTCCATGTCTCCTGTGTTAAGCCCTTTCTTCGCACCCCGTTCGTCTTCCCTCCCCCCTCCCGTCCTTGTCGAGAGCGCACCTATTTACAAGGTACATAAGATCATGGACATGCGTTCTCGGGGACGGGGTCACCAATACTTAGTGGATTGGGAGGGTTACGGTCCTGAGGAGAGGAGTTGGGTTCCGTCTCGGGACGTGCTGGACCGTTCACTCATCGATGATTTCCTCCGTTGCCGCCAGGATTCCTCCTCGAGTGCGCCAGGAGGCGCTCGGTGAGTGGGGGGTACTGTCATGTTTGTCATTTATTATCATGTCTTGTCCCTGTGCTCCCCATTCTATTCGTTTCCCTCTGCTGGTCTTATTTGGTTCTTTCCCTCTTTCTATCCCTCTCTCTCCCCTCCCTCTCTCACTCTCTCGCTCTCTCTTCTCTCTATCGTTCCGTTCCTGCTCCCAGCTGTTCCTATTCCCCTAATCATCATTTAGTCTTCCCACACCTGTTCCCGATCCTTTCCCCTGATTAGAGTCCCTATTTATTCCTTTGTGTTCCGTTCCTGTCCCGTCGGTTCCTTGTTTAGTATTCACCGTGCTGTGATTGTGTTTCGCCCTGTCCTGTCGTGTTTTTTGCCTTCATCAGATGCTGCGTGTGAGCAGGTGTCTCTGTCAACTACGGCCTGCGCCTACCCGAAGCGACCTGCAGTCTGTGGCCGCTTCTCTTGTTATTCCCCTCTACAGACTAGAGGATTTCTGTTATTCCCTGTTTGGACTTGAATAAACTCTGTTTCTGTTAAGTCGCTTTTGGGTCCTCTATCACCTGCATGACACACAGGACAGCCCTTACTCCGTCGTCCGAGGCATCAACCTCCACCACGGATAGACGGATCTGGATAGATTAGGATGGGGCGGTAGTGAATTTGTGTTTGAGGTCAAAGATCGCCTGGTCTGCAGCTGGAGACCACGTAAATGGGACCTTGGGAGAGGCGAGTGCTGACAGGGGGATGCCCTGGTGCTGTAGCCCTGGATGAGCCTGCAGTAGAAATTGTAAAACCCCAGTAAACATTGCAGCTGGGTGGCGGCCAATCCACTGTCGCTCTCACCTTTTCAGGATCCATCTGGATGTTGCCTGCAGCTATGATGTACCCCACGAAAGAGATGGTGGAGAGATGGAATTCGTATGTTTCTGCATTGACATACAGCCGGTTCTCCAGAAGACGCTGGAGGACTTGTCTGGCAAGGAGGACATGTTCTTGAGCCGAGTGCGAAAACATGAGGATGTCATCAAGGAAGACGAACACGAACCAGTACAACATGTCCCGGAGAACGTCGTTTAACAGAGCCTGGAAGCAGGAGTGTTTGTCAGTCCGAATGGCATCACCAGGTATTTGTACCAGATGGAGGCGTTCCCGGAGGTCCAACTGGGAGAAGATGGTGACACCATGGATAGGCTCGAAAGACGAGGCGATGAGTGGAAGCGGTAACGGTTTTAAACCGTCATTCAAATCCCAGTAGTCAATACACAGACGCAGGGTTTTGTTCTTCTTCTCCACAAAGAAGAACCCTGCACTGGTGCAGGAGGCAAAAGGACGGATACCCCCTGCAGCCAGGGAGTCCTCAATATACGTTTCCATTGCCTTGGTCTCTGGCCCTGACAGTGAATAAATCTGCACTACGAGGCGGTGTAGTGCCCGGGAGAAGTTCGACGGTGTAGTCATAGGTCCGATACTGAGGAAGCGCAGTGGCACGTGCCTTGCAGGAAACCTCCCAGAGGTCCTGGTACTCAGAGAGGTCCGGGGATTTTCCCAAGCCCGCAGGAAGACGTCTCGAGGCAGGCAGCGCCGACTTCAGGCAATGCTCATGGCAAAACAGACTCCAACCCATGACAGAACCAGTAGCCCAGTCGATCAAGTGATTGTGCCTCCGGAGCCAGGAAAACCCCAAAACCACGGGTGCATGAGAGGATTTGATGTGCAGAAACTGCAGAAACTCACTGTGATTACAGACACTCTCAGGTTAATGGGAAACGTGGTGTGGGTGACTCTGCCAGTAGAGCGCCCATCCAATGCTCTGATGTCCATGGGAATGGAGAGGGGTTGTGTGGGGATTCCCATTCCGACACCAGGATAGTGTCCACAAAGCTCTCGTCGGCCACAGAGTCTATGAGCACTGGGAGAGAATTGGATCGGTCACCCCACAACATGTGCATGAGCAATGGAAGATGGGAAACTCCTCGTACGGCTCACCAGCATACTCATACTATTACCTCCTTGATGAGCCTGGTTCTTTAATGGGCAGGTAGATAAAAAATGTCCCGTAGCTCCCCAATACAGACAGCTCTGGGTGTTAAGTCTGTGTAAGTGCTCAGCAGGGGACAATCTAGCCCTGCTCAGTTGCATGGGCTCCGGAGGAGATGACTCGACATCCCGGTGACCTCCATGAGAGGATGCACTCGGAAATGTGGGCTTCGGGGATTTCCGGGATTCCTAGGAGGCAAGGTGGAAATCGAGAACGAACATCGGAGACAGGGAACATACTCCCTCTCCCTCCAAGTTCCCATAGCCGCCCATCGATCCCGATTGAGGGAGTCGAGGTCCAGGGGCAACTCCCAGGCTGTGAGCTCATCATAGTGCTTGATGGTTTTTGTGACTGCGCTTAAAGAAACTTTCAAAGTTCTTGACATTTTCCGGATTGACTGACCTTCATGTCTTAAAAGTAATGATGGACTGTCGTTTCTCTTTGCATATTTGAGCTGTTCTTGTCATAAAATGGACTTAGTCTTTTACCAAATCGGGCTATCTTCTGTTTACCACCTCTACCTCATCACAACTGATTATCTCAAACGCATTAAGAAGGAAAGAAATTCCACAAATCAACTTTAAACAAGGCACAACTGTTAATTGAAATGCATTCCAGGTGACTACCTCATGAAGCTGGTTGAGAGAAATCCAAAAGTGTGCAAAGCTGTCATAAAGGAAAAGTGTGGCTACTTTCTAGAATCTCAAATATAAAATATATTTTGATTTGTTTCACACCTTTTTGGTTACTACATGATTCCATATCTGTTGTTTCATAGTTTTGATGTCTTCACTATTATTCTACAATGTAGAAAATAGTTTAAAAAAAACTGGAATGAATAGGTGTGTCCAAATGTATGACTAGTACTGTATAAATGACTAGTACTGTATAAATACAATATATTTTGCTAAACAGATGGGGCTCAAAACAGGCTCTGCCCCATCTTCCCTGAATGACGGGTCACCAATGGGCTTGACTCCCCTCAGTTTCTCTCTCTCTATCTGTGTTGCTCAGATTTAACATGGCAGAGGGGTTTTCTAGCCCACTGCTCACTGACACCACGGGCCCAGCAGAGAAACCTTGGCAGCGGCTGCTCAAGTGCAGAAACAGGCGTGAGTGTCAGTTTAGGAGCAGCGACGAACTAACCAGAAGTCTGGTTGATAAATAAGTGTGGGCTCAGCTTCAAAGAAGAAGGTGATGGTGGAAGAGGAGATGAGAGAGGGTAAACTGATCAAGACAGCTGAGGAATGAGGAAGGAGACTCATTGATCCTTCAGAGTAACACCGTACCCAAACCGGGCCGTGAGCGTGCGCCATTGGGTGCAAATCGATTTTGTCCCCCCCACACCAAACGTGATCACGACACGCAGGTTGAAATATCAAACAAACTCTGAACCAATTATATTCATTTGGGGACATGTCGAAAAGCATTAAACATTTTTGCCAATTTAGCTAGCTAGATTACAGTTGCTAGCTAATTTGTCCTTTTTAGCTAGCTTGCTGTTGCTAGCCAATTTGACCTGGGATATAAACGTTGAGTTGTTATTTTAATAGAAATGCACAAGGTCCTCTACTCCAACCATTAATCCACACATAAAACGGTCAATAGAGTCATTTCTAGTCATCTCTCCTCCTTCCAGGCTTTTTCTTCTTTGGACTTTATATGGTGATTGGCATCTAACTTTCACAGTTACCACGACTAGCTAGCTAGCTGTGCCACCAGAGACTCTGGGTTCGAGCCCAGGCTCTGTCGCGACCGGGAGGTCCATGGGGCGACGCACAATTGGCCTAGCGTCGACCGGGTTAGGGAGGGCTTGGCCGGTATGGATATCCTTGTCTCATTGCGCACTAGCGACTCCTGTGGCGGGCCGGACGCAGTGCGCATTGGCCAGGTCATTAGGTGACTGACACATTGGTGCGGCTGGCTTCCGGGTTGGATGCGTGCTGTGTTAAGAAGCAGTGCGGCTTGGTTGGGTTGTGTTTCAGAGGACGCATGGCCCTTGACCTTTGTCTCTCCCAAGCCCGTACTGGAGTTGTAGCGATGAGACAAGATAGTAACTACTAACAATTGGATACTACAAAAAAGGGGGTACTTTTATTTATTTTTAATATTTAAAAAAACATGATGCTGATCAATGCCATTCGAGATTCTCGTTCGAGATTCTGCGCAGATTATTATAGCAATTGTGAAGATCTCTTTTGCATGTTATCTTGGAGAACAGTTTCTCTGATTACATAAGGCATTTATAGTTACAGTAACGTGTGTTACACATTTTAAAGCTGAATAAATACTGCTACATTAGTTTGTAAGATAGCCTTAACTCTAATTTCCATCGTACAAAAATAATATTGAATTGTGTTTGGTTGACAAAGGAGATGTACATGTAACTGCCAAAATAAAGGAAACACCAACATAAAGTGTCTTAATAAAGCGTTGGGCCACCACGAGTCAGAACAGCTTCAATGCACCTTGGCATAGATGCTAGTGTCTGGAACTATATTGGAGGTATGTGACACCATTCTTCCACGAGACATTCCATCATTTAGTGTGTTGTTGATAGTGGTGGGAAATGCTGTATGAAGCATTGCTGAAGAATCTCCCACAAGTGTTCAGTTGGGTTAAGATCTGGTGACTGAGATGTATGGTTTACATAGTTTTCATATTCATCAAACCATTCAGTGACCACTCGTACTCTGCGGATGGGGGCATTGTTATTCTATGGGGGCATAGCCATGGTAGACAAATTAATGGCCAAAATAATGGTTTGCCCAGCATTTTTATACATTACCGTAAGCATGATAGGATGTTAATTGTTTAACTCAGGAACCACACCTGTGTGGAACCACCTGCATTCAATATACTTACAAGTGTTTCCATTATTTTGGTAGTTACCTGTATCTACTGCTTGGGTAGTTCTGTCTGAGCCACTGGCTTAATCCTATTCTTTAATTTACATTTTTGGTTGAGATGGAGAAGTGAATTTTCTTAACGTGTCAACAAGTTAATAGGCTATTTACTGTATTGCAAAAGTGATATTGAATTGTGCTTGGTTGTCAATGCAACCAAATATCAACAATTGAAGGAGATGTGTCTTCTGCTTGGGTAGTTCCATAAATGCCACTGAGTCTGTCTTTAATTCCAGTTTGTCTAGAAATTAACAATTTATATGTTGGATTCACATCTCCATTTCAACCAAAAATCTAAATTAAAGATTAGGACTAAATCAAATCAAAGCCCTGTTAAACCTACCCTTTGGAATGACTTTGATAGTGAATCTAAGTGGAGATTTCTCAGTAATCTGTTTTATGATAGCACATTGGTAATAATCAGAAACAAATATCAAAACTAATCGGATTTGCCGTGGTTAAAACGCTTGATGAGAGACCAAAAGCATAGCTGGAGCTTGATCAACTCTCCAGTACAAGGTGCTGCCCAGCCTATAGTTGTTTTCTGATAAAGGATATTTCCATGAAGATCTGACGTTGTTTCAAACAGGGTTGGGAAGTAACGGATTACAAAAAAAACTGTAACTGTAATCCGTGATTTTACCAGTAAAAATATTGTAATCCGATTACAGACACTTTTTAAAAACTTGATAATTACTTAGAGGACTACTTTAAAAATACATATAATTTAGAAAGGAAAAATAAATATTTAATATTTCCCTGTTTTCTCAATGACTTTCAAAGCAGCGTTGAAAAAAGGCGCAAATTGAAATTTGTTCCACCTGAGTGAGTCTGACCACAGTTCAGAGGGGATTATGATGACACACCAAATGTGTTTGAGTGTTTGAGGATCGCGGGAAAAGAGCAGGAATATATAGACTACTTTTATAGACTACAGTCCAAGCTATGTATTCTACAGGTGCGACTGCTGTCGGCATCCAAAGATTATCCAATTTGAATAAACACATGGAAGATAAGGATGACAGCAGTGTTGTAGTCTACGGTGATACAGATATCACTAATTATTCACATCTACATAGCGCATTGACGTGAATCACACTGCTAATCTCTTCTTTAGCTATTCGCGCATTACGGATTGTGATTGTTGTGGATGGCTGTTCATAAATCTAAATGTGTATTTGAACCCAATAATGGTTGAATTCAAGAAGTTTACGCTGCCTATCAATCATTGTTTTTGAAACCAGTGGACAGCCAGCGAAAAATGTGCTCTTGCAACAGCTGCATAGTACGCATCCCAGCCTACGGAATAAAAGTGGGTCTTTTATTGCTCAATGTAATTCATGCTGATAAAAAAAAATCCATAGCCCTAATGGACACGTGCTCAAACTAGCACACTTGCCTCTTGAGCTTAGTTCAACTGTCACACTCCATGAGAGCCCAATATATTTTTTTCTCCAATGATTGTAAACATTGTAAATGTAAACAAACACTGTATAGCCTCATAACATGGTTAAAACAATAATTGTGATATCATGGATGGTCAGTCCTTGCATGCATAGGTCTGTCTATTAATCTGAGAGTGTTTTAATTTCTCCAGGCCCATCCCTCAGTTTTTACCAAGACAGAAGAGGGGCGGCCATTTTGTTATTCTTTCATCTGTGGATTTGCCCTTTAAACAGCTTCATATTATCAAGATATCAATGTGTCACAAACAAAAAGGTAATCTATATGCCTATAGCAAATGCAGCATATGGCATTCATGTTTCACATGAAAATATAACTTTTCAGTAGTGCCCAAATCATGCCATTCCGTGAGAGCAGCATTTATTTTTCTATTCGAATCAATATGCCCAATCAGTCCTCCATGACAACAAAGTCATAAACAACAGAATAGGGTTAGCTAACAAGTCTTTTGTTTTTTCAGGTCATGCTCAGGTAAAACAATTAGTCTAATCTATACTTCCATATTTTCAAGTCCTATTCTTGAAGATCAAGGGGTATAACATTTATTGGAATGACTGGAATTCTGATATATCTTTACATTAAAAACCTAAGTCTAATTTAATCGTATGATTATATGTAATAGAAAGCGATGGGTTAGAAGAAGCCAACGTAACCAACCCATAAAGTAAAAATGTAACATCCATATCTGGCCATCTATGTAAACTTTAACATTGATTTATCCAGCAATAGATCTCTTTCAATTGGTAACATACATTTTCATCTTCTTCTAATTCCTCTTAAGGGGAAAGTAATCTAAAAGTAACTGAATATAATCAGATTACGATACTGAGTTTGGGTAATCCAAAAATTACATTACTGATTACGATTTTGGACAGGTAACTAGTAACTGTAACATAATACATTTAGAAAGTAACCTACCCAACCCTGGTTTCAAAGGTACAAATTCAACATGTTTTATACAAGGACGGTCTGTGTTGAAAATTGGTTACCATGATGACATATTCCTGTTGTTGAAATTTCACCCTCAAAATACTTATTTCAAATCCAATGTATTTTCCACATCACAATACATTGACAAATTACGTTGAAACAACGTTGATTTAACCAGTACGCCCAGTGGGAAGAGTCCTCATTCATCTAGTCCCCACTACTGGACCCCATTCTACACCACATAGCCAGCCGAACACAATACAGGAAAGCTTACGTGTGCTCCCAGTTCAAGGTCAGTGGCAGCTGAGCAGTCAGGCTTGGTGTTTACACTCCTAGATGAAGGGCTCTGCGCCAACTGCTTTGAGACTCTCTGAATGGTGCCAGACCAATGCATGATTTCATGGTGACAAAGTCAGTGTAATCCACATTCCTGTCTATGCAGAGAGCACACAATGGTAAACACGTTGATTCTACACATCATGTGTGCTGCTGTTTTTGCCTACACCTTTATGTTGGATTCCACACAAATCTAAAATATTCCACTAACTCATAAGTAGTCTCATCATGTGATGGTATGTTACATGGAATCAGATTACTAATTGAAAAGAAGTGAGGATGATTCTCCTAAGAATTGTTAAAGCCTCCTACATTTGAGAGGAGATTTGACTAGAGAGGCAGGGAATATGGGGAGACATTCAGGGAGTAACAAAGAAGATGAGGAACTGAGACGAAGTCATTGCGGTTGATAGAAGTATGTGTGGTCTCCAGGGGTGCCACTTTGGTTTTAGAAGTGGGGAGACATAACCTGGCATGGGCTCTGGGGGTCCTCCCTCAAAATTGTTGGGCATCTGCAGCTCATTTCCTGCATTTCTACACAATCTAATATGACCCCTTTCTGGTAATTTTGGGGTCACTTTTATTGTAAATAAGAATAGAATATTTAAATGGCCTAAAATGAACACCCGCAACCTCCAAAATATGGGTAGATTCTGTCATTGGAGGGTAAGACGTCTATTCCACTAGCCACGTTGGCAGGAGGTCAGGCCTCCACAGTGCAGACATTTCACTCAAATTTGTGAATAAAAGTTTGATCATATTTATAGTAAAATGAATGCTGCAGTAGCTGTTTCAAAGTATTTCTACCGTTTTGTTTCAAGGCTGGTAAATTATTCGCACAAAGTCAAAGTACGACGAATCATAAAATACATAAAAGTTAGTCTAATTTACTTGAAACTAAAGTCTACTGAAGTGAAACTTTGGCCTTGTGTTTCTTGGCTATTTACATTGTTTATTCACAAGCTAAGTTGTTTTTCAATGTTTCAATTTCAACTGCTAGGGAAGAGAACACAACGCAGCCACTAGTCAGACTCTCAATCTCACAGGCACAAACATGAATCCAGTCACGTTACCATGGTAACCTTCCAACCTTAACCTTTCATACGTGAGTTCCAAATATCTCTAACCGTCACCCCAGCGTGAGTTGTTTTATGCGAGTGTTGTCAGAATGCACTGTTCCAAAATGTGATTGCTACGCAACAGGACAGTTAACACGTGCTGCCTGCTAATTATCTATAGGCAATGTTTCAACTTATCAATTTCAAATTATTTTCTAACAAGTTGTATTTCCTAACAACAGTTTGAATGCAGGTGTGTTCCACCTCCTCATTAAATCACATAGAAGTAGCCCATTTCAGTGTTGCAGACAATTTATGTTTGAGGCTTTACTGAGCCAGACAAACTCCCCTCTTCGAACATCAAGTATGTAGAGATTTGTCTTGCACTGTCACGCCCTGGCCATAGAGAGGATTTTATTCTCTATTTTGGTTAGGCCAGGGTGTGACTTGGGTGGGCATTCTAGTTTCTTTATTTCTATGTTTTCTGTTTCTGTGTGTTTGGCCGGGTGTGGTTCTCAATCAGAGGCAGCTGTCTTTCGTTGTCTCTGATTGAGAATCATACTTAGGCAGCTTTTTCCCACCTGTGTTTTGTGGGTAGTTGTTTTCTGTTTGCATCAGACAGAACTATTTTGTTTTGTTCCAGTTTGACTAAATATTCATGTGCCACGCTGTGCTTTGGTCCTCTTCTTCAGACGAGCATTACAGAACTACCCACCACCAAAGGACCAAGCAGCGTGGTAAGGAGGACTGGACATGGGAGGACATCCTGAACGGCAAAGGATCCTACACGTGGGAGGAGATCCTGGCCGGAAAAGACCGCCTGCCATGGGAGTAGGTCGAAGCAGCCAGGAAGGCGGAGGCAGCTAGAAAAAGGGCCAAGGATTACATAATCCTGCCTCATGACGCCATCTGTTTTGTGAAGTGCACCAGTCCCTCCTCAATGGTCATTATGGCCAAACAGTTCTATTTTTGTTTCATCAGACAAGAGGACATTTCTCCAAAACGTGCGATCTTTGTCCCCATGTGCAGTTGCAAACCGTAATCTGGCTTTTTTGTATGGCGGTTTTGGAGCAGTGGCTTCTTCCTTGCTGAGCAGCCTTTCAGGTTATGTGGATATAGGACTTGCTTTAGTGTGGCTATAGATACTTTTGTACCTGTTTCCTCCACAAGGTCCTTTGCTGTTCTGGGATTGATTTGCACTTTTCGCACCAAAGTATGTTCATCTCTAGGAGACATAACACATCTCTTTCCTGAGTGGTAAGACGGCTGCGTGGTCCCATGGTGTTTATACTTGCGTACTATATGTTTTTACAGATGAATGTGGTACCTTCAGGCGTTTGAAAATTGCTCCCGAGGATGAAACAGACTTGTGGAGGTCTACAATGTTTTTTCTGAGATCTTGGCTGATTTCTTTTGATTTTCACATGATGTCAAGCAACGAGGCACTGAGTTTGAAGGCCTTGAAATACATCCACATGTACACCTCCAATTGACTAAAATGATGTCAATTAGCCTATCAGAAGCTTCTAAAGCCATGACATCATTTTCCGGAATTTTCCAAGATGTTTAAAGGCACAGTCAACTTAGTGTATGTAAACTTCTGACCCAATGGAATTGTGATTCAGTGAAATAATAAGCTATATGCAATTGTTGGAAAAATTATTAAAACGCATGTTAAAAATTGATTTGCATTTTAATGAGGGGAAATACGTATTTGACCCCTCTGCAAAACACGACTTAGTACTTGGTGGCAAAACCCTTGTTGGCAATAGCTCAAATACTGACTGTTGCGTCAATCGAAACTGGACATTATAAATAAGCGTTCTAATCAAACCGGTTTGAGAATTCGCTGCAGGGACCACTGTAAAATGATTACACCCGTTTGTTGGTACATGTGTAAAGGTGCAGGTGAATATTTGTCTCTTCTGTGATATTTTGGTGAAATGAAATGAAACAATATACCATATTATATCTTACTAGTAATACATGACTAATCTTGGGGGTATGATATTTGTGCGTCTATAACTTTCTCACTCATATTATTAGAAACATATTCTTATTTACAGTAAAAGTGACTCAAATGATCCGATACGTTATTTTCCATTAATATCTATTGGGCACAAAATAATATGAAATGCAGCCAACAAATTTTTAGTCACAAACATGATGTAGTACATTTTTGTCATTTAACAGATGCTCTTATCCAGAGCGACTTACAGAAGTGATGGCATACATTTTCTGTACTTTTTCGTACTGGTCCCCAGTGGGAATCAACCCACAACCCTGGCTTTGAAAGTGCCATGCACTGCCAACTGAGCCACACGGGACTATGTAGTCATTGCATGCTATGAATGTGTGACCAAATACGTAACTTTTTACTGCTTTAATACACTTACAAGGGAATTTGTCCCAATACTTTTGTCTGCCTAATACAGGGGGACTATGTACAGAAATTCTGTCATTTCAAAACATTTCACCCAATACAGTTGAAAATACCCTCACCTGAAAGTTGACAGTCTGCACTTTAACTTCCTAGTCATTGTTTGATTTCAAGTATAGATCCCAAAGAGGAAAAAATGCTTCACTGTCCCAATAATTGAGTGCACTGTAATTCATATCACAGGCCTAGTAGTACTGTATAGCTCTTTTTATTGCACATGATATTGCTGGATCTAGTGATACTTTATTTAATATTTCTTCCATCCATTGTGACACTGTGGGAGGATAACCAACCTTCCGATTAATGGAGATGCATTTCTTAGCCAATTTTTAAATGCTAAATTACACTGATAAGTCTCCAAGCAAACAAAAATGGGGAGAATGGAGAATCTGTAGACATGCTGTCACACCCTGACCATAGTTTGCTTTGTATGTTTCTATGTTTTGTTTGGTCAGGGTGTGATCTGATTTGGCATTCTATGTTGTGTGTCTAAGTTGTCTGTTTCTGTGTTTGGCCTGATATGGTTCTCAATCAGAGGCAGGTGTTAGTCATTGTCTCTGATTGGGAACCATATTTGGGTAGCCTGTTTGGTGTTGGGGTTTGTGGGTGATTGTTCCTGTCTCTGTATTTGCACCAGATAGGGGTGTTTTGTTTTTTTCACATTTCTTGTTTTGTTAGTCTATTCATGTATAGTTTCTTTATTAAAGATCCATGAATAATAACCACGCTGCGTTTCGGTCCGCCTCCCCTTCGACTCAAGAAAACTGTTACACATGCTGAGATTAAAGAACTTGCAGTACTCTTTACCAGAATTCAGCCAGTCTTCAGAAGAGCATAACATATCCAAATATGTCCCCTTTTGTGTTTTACACCTCCAGCAGAGGAACTACATTTCTGATTTAGTTTACAACAGTTTATTAATCGAACAGGGGCAGGCAGAGGTCCGCAAAGGTACAGGGCTGCAGGCAGGCTCAGGTCAGGCAGAAAGGTCAACACCAGGAAAACTAGGAAACAGGAACAATCGAGAGACAGTAGCAGAGGGAAAAGTGCTAGTAGGCTTGACGAAACAAAACGAACTGGCAACAGACAAACAGAGAACACCGGTATAAATACACAAGGGATAATGGGGAAGCTGGGTGACACCTGGAGGAGGGTGGAGACCATCACAAAGACAGGTGAAACAGATCAGGGTGTGACAATATAGTATGTGCTATGGATGGTCTTAAACTGCAGTAATTTATGTCTGAGATGATATGAACATGACTGGACACTCAAACATATCTCTATCCATTCATCATCAATAATAGTGTCTCCCAGGTCTTCATATTTTTGTTTTACGTGTTTTGTGTTATTGGCAAAAGCCTATCAACTAGTTTGGAAATCAACAGTAGAGGTTTGTCAGACTGCCTTAAAATAGTTTTTATCTTTGAAGCTATAGACATTCTCTCAATGCTTGGTGTGAGTGGATGATTATAGAGCAAATGATCCTGCAAACCCTATGTGAAAAATATCCTGACTTGTTTGACAAACGGTGCAGACTTTAGGCTGCGACAATGTAGTCTCAAACATACAGTATGTTTATAACATTTAACCCTAATATTGTGTGGTAATCTGTTGTGCTAGATTTCTGAGTGTGATTTTGTTGAATAGTTTGTGTTCCTATGCGTTTTGTGCATGTGACTAAGTCCATCTGATTTGTGAAGGTGTGTGTGTGATGAGTTCTGTCTCACCCCTCTGCTAGCCAGAGGCTGGCTGGTTGGGTGGCTTTTTTTGATAGGCTACACAGGATGGTCTAGGTAATTGATAGAAAAATCCTATGTTTACATTTGTTATAATGATGATTGACTCTTTTCCCTTACTCAGCAAAGATGAATTTTCCAAATGATTCGATTTCAGAATGTAACTTTTTATGACTCAACCTATTGCTATTACTTATTACTCTAGCACTTTAGCTAAATACTGACAATATGGAAAGCTGATTCCTTGGATAATCAATCAAATGTATTTACATTAGCTGATGTCACAAAGTGCTGTACAGAAACCCAGCCTAAAACCCCAAACAGCAAGCAATGCAGGTGTAGAAGCACGGTGGCTAGGAAAAACTCCATAGAAAGGCCAGACCCTAGGAAGAAACCTAGAGAGGAACCAGGCTATGAGGGGTGGCCAGTCCTCTTCTGGCTGTGCCAGGTGGAGATTATAACAGAACATGGCCAAGACGTTCAAATGTTCATAGATGACCAGCAGGGTCAAATAATAATAATCACAGTGGTTGTAGAGGGTGCAACAGGTCAGCACCTCAAGAGCAAATGTCTGTTGGCTATTCATAGCCGACCATTCAGAGTATCTCTACTGCTCCTGCTGTCTCTAGAGAGTTGAAAACAGCAGGTCTGAGACAGGTAGCATGTCTGGTGAACAGGTCAGGGTTCCATAGCCGCAGGCAGAACAGTTGAAACTGGAGCAGCAGCACGGTCAGGTGGATTGGGGACAGCAAGGAGTCATCAGGCCAGGTAGTCCTGAGGCATGGTCCTAGGGCTGAGGTAGAGAGAGAGAGAGAGAGAGAGAGAGAGAGAGAGAGAGAGAGAGAGAGAGAGAGAGAGAGAGAGAGAGAGAGAGAGAGAGAGAGAACTTAAATTCACACAGGATACCAGATAGACAGGATAAATACTAAACTATTGCTGCATACATACTGGAGGCTGAGACAGGAGGGGTCTTTGCTTTTTGGCTCGACGCCACTTTTATGTGCACGATAATTGGGAATCACTTCTGCCTGGCTTGTTTTCCATACCAAACTCAGCTCTCAATGTCAAACAGGGGATTTTAATGGGAGATGATTATTCTCCCCCTTTTGCATCGACTTTGATAGAAGTCCTTGACGAAAGGCAACTCCTTCACTTTGTCCCATATGTAGGCCTATGTTTGTCTATGTTCCATGTATGTTATGTTCCGTCTCTTTTTGTTAACTTTAAAAAAATGATTGGCACATCCACCTCTTCAGAGGACAAAAATAACAGTTTTTTACAGCTTTTTCTTTTTGTTATATTTAAATTCTAAACATAAATGGCACTTTTTTACACAGTAGTTAGAAAAATAAAGTTTGATATACATTACATCTGGATAGATAGTATTTAAACAGATCCGTTATACATTATATATAGTGTTTTCAGTCATAGCTACCGTAGATGTATTTTTTATTTTATTTTTACACGTTGAAAGTTTCTCTCCTGTCTTGAGAATAACCAAACAATTTGCTCAAGAATTATACTGACAAGATTACTAACACACAGCTAACATCTTGTTTTAGGTTATGCCAAAACAATTTCAACCCTTGTGAGGTGGCCACATTAAATTACTTTATTGTCATACACAATGGGATGGGGGGGGGGGGTCTCAGATTGGGTTTACAATCTACTGAATTATTCAAAAAGTAGGTGAGCTTTGGATATCACTCCCAAGTTTATTTAGAATTTTGCTGTCATCCTCATCTGATAGGTGACTTGCTTAATTGTGTTGCATATGACAGCTTTGTCTTCAGAGACAGAGCAGTGACTTAATTAGTCACATACCACTTAATCCATGTTTAAAGATGCAGTCAAATCTTTACTACCTGATTGGGTCTAAAGACATTTCAACATTTACTTTGCAGACCATCTGCCGGTTTAGAAACCACTTCGAAATCACAATTCCTCTTTTGACCTGTCTGCGGGGAAAATATGGAGATAATTTAGCAAACAAATACATTTCTTTTTAAAATTATAATATTGATTGTTTTCTCACAAAACAGATATGTGTCACTACCTTTAGTGTTGTAATGCAGCGGTTTAAAATATTTGTATTACGTTCTGTTTCTATTGATCTAACCTCAAATTGATCTCGGGGTGATTTGTTTTTATAAATTAGTTTTTCATATTTTCAAGTCGATCCTCTTTATTCAATTTGAACTGTCTCTCTTTCTCAGATAAAAGTACAACTTAACACTTCTGATAATGTAATGGAATCTATATTTAAAGTTACACTTTTATATCCATCTGATTCATACTTCAACTGATGCAAACCCTCTGCACTTAATAAATAATTAAATTCTTGAGCTTGGTTGAAGGAATGTGGACCTAGGGACATTTGCATATCCAAAGTGCATCGTCAACACTCACCCGGAAGACACTCCTGATGCCATGGGCCCAAGGACTAGGGGTTGGGTTCCATAAACTGGACTGAAGACTCAAGAATGAACTCTCTTGTGGTGTGCGTCGTTTCTTCCTGTATTGGACACTGCCTGTTCATGTACGTTATGCACAGCTTCTGTCCAGGGGGGATTTGTAAAGTCGTGGCCAAAAGTTTTGAGAATGACACAGATATTAATTTCACAAAGTTTGCTGCCTCAATGTCTTTAGATATTTTTGTCAGATGTTACTATGGAATACTGAAGTATAATTACAAGCATTTCATAAGAGTCAAAGTCTTTCATTGACAATTACATGAAATTGATGCAAAGAGTAAGTATGGCAGAGTTTTGCCATAATCAATGTTTGGAGTTTGTCAGTATTTGTGGTTTTCGAGTTTGTCCACCGCCTCTGGAAGCTGTTATGCAGGTGAAGGAGGACCCAACTTCTTAACAGAAACAGAGTGCAGTGTTGACCCTTCTTTTTCAAGACCTCTGCAATCCGCCCTGGTATGCTGTCAATTAACTTCTGGGCCACATCCTGACTGATGGCAGGTCAGTTTTGCATAATCAATGTTTGGAGTTTGTCAGTATTTGTGGTTTTCTGTTTGTCCACCGCCTCTGGGAATAACTTTGACGCCATCTATATGGTTGCATGATCTCTGTGCTTATTTGTAATTGTTCAGAGTGGCAACACTGTATTCAATTGACCCATTCGGAATGGTGTCTTATCTCTATTGCTCCCAGGCCACCCCCTCAGGTCACCACATGTAGATGTGACCCCCTTCCTGTAGGATGTTCGCTGGTTCAATCTGATATCTTATTTTTATTACCTTTGGTTTGGTCTGGGGATTGGTCAACAATTGATTTGAAATACAAAACAATCTGATCCGTCATTTATTATTAAATACACTTCCTGTACTTGCTTCAAGATTCTTAGCGTACACGTTACAATAAGGTTGTATGGAAATGTTCATTTTTTGTGAGCTACCCAGGCCCAAGGACTGTAGGTCGGTTTAGTTCATGCTTTTGTGATAGAATTAAAAGTGCCTTAATAATAACTAAATAATACAGAATCATAATGTGTACCAGAAAGGAACATGAATAGCATACATCTACATTTTAATTATACGATCTGTGTCCTCTATTGATGTTTTGATCTGAGTTTGATTGGTTATATCTAGACATTCCTATCGGGGCACACGGGCTTCCCAGCTCACTCATTGCAAGTGACTTGAAGATACGTCTCCGTGTTTTATTTCTATATATCCCTCTTTCAGGGGTATAACATTTTGGAGGCTCAGCTGAGATGAATGCACCTAAGATCGTCTCCACGTGATAGAAAGACCCTCAACTGACATGAATGTTCAAAACCAACTCAGGCAGACGACGGAGTGTGACAGATGGCTAAAGTGGATGTTCGACAGGCACTAGAACAGGAGTGTGTGCAATCTGAGGTCAGAGTGAACATCAAGGAGCAGCAAGGTCCATTCAGTAAAAGAGAACCTTAATTAAAAGTGTTAAAATGGAACCAGCATCAGAGGCTATGCAAATAGAAGTGACAGGAGCATTGTATGAACTGAAGTAAGGGACTTTTTGAAATATCAGGACCAAATCAAGAGAATCTAATTGGTCAAATGCGCATGACCCTTGTTTCACATGTTATAAAATCTCTTGAACGGGAAGAAATAAAAGACCTCGAGGATGATGGTGTGTCTGAACTATAGAACCTTAAAGACATGATAAATGAGATACAGGAGGCTAGTGATGTTCTCAACAGACAAAGCGAATAAAAAGGAAGAACAAAAAACTACAAACAGAGCAATTAAGGCTGTCACTAAAACAAAAGGAGATGCTTGTTAACAAAAATGGAAAACGACACTGACACAAACCAGGCCCCGCCCCCTCCTCAAAACACATTGCAAATGCAGGGTCATGCCACAGAATGGCATAAGGAATTCAAGATTTCCGGTCAAATAGGTGAACCAGGCCAAAAAGACAGACTCACGTTCTCCAGGCTAGCTCACCAAATTGAAACGGACTGAATAAAGGGATAGAAATAGTGGATGCAGTGGTAAGGAGATATTACACCAGGGCTGCTATTGCGAAGCTTTCTGTAAGGGAAGTCAGAGTTGACTCTACCCACCGAGGAGAACACTGCGGTCTCAATACCAGGAGAAGGGTGAAACAGAACTGTATAGCCAACTCACATCAGAAGTACAGCGCAGCAAAGAGACCCCACAAAACATCCTAATCTGTTCCTTAGATCTGAGACAGGAAATCCTGTTTGCCTCACAGGAAGCAGAATCTGGTCACGAGTATGACCCAGCTTTGGTCCAGAGCATGTTCATGCACACTGTCCTGACTGGTCTACAAAATGACAACATAATAACGTACATGCCGTCATATCTCCTAGACACAAAAACTACAGATGAGCTGCTTCTATAGAAACTGAACACTGTCCTACAATCTAAGCTAGATGCCCTCATTCTCACACAAATTATCAAGGAACCTACCAGGTACAACCCCAAATCCGTAAACATAGGCACCCTCATAGATATCATCCTGACCAAGGTTGTCATGTTTTGTCTTAGATTGTCTTGTCATTTTGCTTTTCCCTCTGTTCATTTTCCCCCTGCTGGTCTTTTTAGGTTCGTTCCCCTTTTTCTCTCTCCCTTCCTCTCTCTCTTCTCTCTATCGTTCCGTTCCTGCTCCCAGCTGTTCCTATTCCCCTAATCAATCATTTAGTCTTCCCACACCTGTTCCCGATCCTTTTCCCTGATTAGAGTCCCTATTTCTCTCCTTGTTTTCCGTTCCTGCCCTGTCGGATCCTTGTCTATTGTTCACCGTGCTGTGTCTATGTATCGCCCTGTCGTGTCGTGTTTCCCTCAGATGCTGCGTGGTGAGCAGGTGTCTGAGTCTGCTACGTTCAAGTGCCTTCCCGAGGCAACCTGCAGTTCTTGATCAAGTCTCCAGTCTGTTCTCGTCATTACGAGTAGAATTATGCCTTTTGATTGTAAAGTTACTTTACTGGATTAAAGACTCTGTTTTCGCCAAGTCGCTTTTGGGTCCTCATTCACCTGCATAACAGAAGGATCCGACCAAAGAATGGACCCAGCGACTACAGATGCTCGTAACACTGCCGTCGAGATCCAAGGAGCCATGCTCGGCAGACACGAGCAGGAATTGTCTGCTGCTCGCCATGCCGTGGAGAACCTGGCCGCTCAGGTTTCCGACCTCTCTGGACAGTTCCAGAGTCTTCGTCTCGTGCCACCTGTTACTTCCTGGCCTGCCGAGCCTCCGGAACCTAGGGTTAATAACCCACCTTGCTACTCCGGGCAGCCCACGGAGTGCCGCTCCTTTCTCACACAGTGTGATATTGTGTTCTCTCTCCAACCCAACACATACTCTAGCGAGAGAGCTCGGGTTGCTTACGTCATTTCACTCCTTACTGGCCGGGCTCGAGAGTGGGGCACAGCTATCTGGGAGGCAAGGGCTGATTGTTCAAACAATTACCAGAACTTTAAAGAGGAGATGATTCGAGTTTTTGACCGTTCAGTTTTTGGTAGGGAGGCTTCTAGGGCCCTGGCTTCCCTATGCCAAGGTGATCGATCCATAACGGATTACTCTATAGAGTTTCGCACTCTTGCTGCCTCTAGTGACTGGAACGAGCCGGCGCTGCTCGCTCGTTTTCTGGAGGGACTCCACGCAGTGGTCAAAGATGAGATTCTCTCTCGGGAGGTTCCTTCCAGTGTGGACTCTTTGATTGCTCTCGCCATCCGCATAGAACGACGGGTAGATCTTCGTCACCAAGCTCGTGGAAGAGAGCTCACGTCAACGGTGTTTCCCTGCTCCGCATCGCAACCATCTCCCTCCTCTGGCTCAGAGACTGAGCCCATGCAGCTGGGAGGTATTCGCATCTCGACCAAGGAGAGGGAACGGAGGATCACCAACCGCCTGTGCCTCTATTGCGGATTTGATGGACATTTTGTCAATTCATGTCCAGTAAAGGCCAGAGCTCATCAGTAAGCGGAGGGCTACTGGTGAGCGCTACTACTCAGGTCTCTTCATCTAGATCCTGTACTACTATGTTGGTCCATCTACGCTGGACCGGTTCGGGTGCTACATGCAGTGCCTTGATTGACTCTGGGGCTGAGGGTTGTTTCATGGACGAAGCATGGGCTCGGAAACATGACATTCCTTTCAGACAGTTAGACAAGCCTACGCCCATGTTTGCCTTAGATGGTAGTCATCTTCCCAGTATCAGATTTGAGACACTACCTTTAACTCTCACAGTATCTGGTAACCACAGTGAGACTATTTCTTTTTGATTTTTCGTTCACCTTTTACACCTGTTGTTTTGGGTCATCCCTGGCTAGTATGTCATAATCCTTCTATTAATTGGTCTAGTAATTCTATCCTATCCTGGAACGTTTCTTGTCATGTGAAGTGTTTAATGTCTGCCATCCCTCCCATTTCTTCTGTTCCCACTTCTCAGGAGGAACCTGGCGATTTGACAGGAGTGCCGGAGGAATATCATGATCTGCGCACGGTCTTCAGTCGGTCCCGAGCCAACTCCCTTCCTCCTCACCGGTCGTATGATTGTAGTATTGATCTCCTTCCGGGGACCACTCCTCCTCGGGGTAGACTATACTCTCTGTCGGCTCCCGAACGTAAGGCTCTCGAGGATTATTTATCTGTGTCTCTTGACGCCGGTACCATAGTGCCTTCTTCCTCTCCGGCCGGGGCGGGGTTCTTTTTTGTTAAGAAGAAGGACGGTACTCTGCGCCCCTGCGTGGATTATCGAGGGCTGAATGACATAACGGTTAAGAATCGTTATCCGCTTCCCCTTATGTCATCAGCCTTCGAGATTCTGCAGGGAGCCAGGTGCTTTACTAAGTTGGACCTTCGTAACGCTTACCATCTCGTGCGCATCAGAGAGGGGGACGAGTGGAAAACGGCGTTTAACACTCCGTTAGGGCATTTTGAGTACCGGGTTCTGCCGTTTGGTCTCGCCAATGCGCCAGCTGTTTTTCAGGCATTAGTTAATGATGTTCTGAGAGACATGCTGAACATCTTTGTTTTTGTCTATCTTGACGATATCCTGATTTTTTCACCGTCACTCGAGATTCATGTTCAGCACGTTCGACGTGTTCTACAGCGCCTTTTAGAGAATTGTCTCTACGTGAAGGCTGAGAAGTGCTCTTTTCATGTCTCCTCCGTTACTTTTCTCGGTTCCGTTATTTCCGCTGAAGGCATTCAGATGGATTCCGCTAAGGTCCAAGCTGTCAGTGATTGGCCCGTTCCAAGGTCACGTGTCGAGTTGCAGCGCTTTTTAGGTTTCGCTAATTTCTATCGGCGTTTCATTCGTAATTTCGGTCAAGTTGCTGCCCCTCTCACAGCTCTTACTTCTGTCAAGACGTGTTTTAAGTGGTCCGGTTCCGCCCAGGGAGCTTTTGATCTTCTAAAAGAACGTTTTACGTCCGCTCCTATCCTCGTTACTCCTGACGTCACTAGACAATTCATTGTCGAGGTTGACGCTTCAGAGGTAGGCGTGGGAGCCATTCTATCCCAGCGCTTCCAGTCTGACGATAAGGTTCATCCTTGCGCTTATTTTTCTCATCGCCTGTCGCCATCTGAACGCAACTATGATGTGGGTAACCGCGAACTGCTCGCCATCCGCTTAGCCCTAGGCGAATGGCGACAGTGGTTGGAGGGGGCGACCGTTCCTTTGTCGTTTGGACAGACCATAAGAACCTTGAGTACATCCGTTCTGCCAAACGACTTAATGCCCGTCAAGCTCGTTGGGCGTTGTTTTTCGCTCATTTCGAGTTTGTGATTTCTTACCGTCCGGGTAGCAAGAACACCAAGCCTGATGCCTTATCCCGTCTGTTTAGTTCTTCTGTGGCTTCTACTAATCCCGAGGGGATTCTTCCTTATGGGCGTGTTGTCGGGTTGACAGTCTGGGGAATTGAAAGACAGGTTAAGCAAGCACTCACGCACACTGCGTCGCCGCGCGCTTGTCCTAGTAACCTCCTTTTCGTTCCTGTTTCCACTCGTCTGGCTGTTCTTCAGTGGGCTCACTCTGCCAAGTTAGCTGGTCATCCCGGTGTTCGAGGCACTCTTGCGTCTATTTGCCAGCGCTTTTGGTGGCCGACTCAGGAGCGTGACACGCGCCGTTTCGTGGCTGCTTGTTCGGACTGCGCGCAGACTAAGTCGGGTAACTCTCCTCCTGCCGGTCGTCTCAGACCGCTCCCATTCCTTCTCGACCATGGTCTCACATCGCCCTAGACTTCATTACCGGTCTGCCTTTGTCTGCGGGGAAGACTGTGATTCTTACGGTTGTCGATAGGTTCTCTAAGGCGGCACATTTCATTCCCCTCGCTAAACTTCCTTCCGCTAAGGAGACGGCACAAATCATCATCGAGAATGTGTTCAGAATTCATGGCCTCCCGTTAGACGCCGTTTCAGACAGAGGCCCGCAATTCACGTCACAGTTTTGGAGGGAGTTCTGTCGTTTGATTGGTGCGTCCGTCAGTCTCTCTTCCGGGTTTCATCCCCAGTCTAACGGTTAAGCAGAGAGGGCCAATCAGACGATTGGTCGCATACTACGCAGCCTTTCTTTCAGAAACCCTGCGTCTTGGGCAGAACAGCTCCCCTGGGCAGAATACGCTCACAACTCGCTTCCTTCGTCTGCTACCGGGTTATCTCCGTTTCAGATTAGTCTGGGTTACCAGCCTCCTCTGTTCTCATCCCAGCTTGCCGAGTCCAGCGTTCCCTCCGCTCAAGCGTTTGTCCAACGTTGTGAGCGCACCTGGAGGAGGGTGAGGTCTGCACTTTGCCGTTACAGGGCACAGACTGTGAGAGCCGCCAATAAACGCAGGATTAAGAGTCCAAGGTATTGTTGCGGCCAGAGAGTGTGGCTTTCCACTCGCAACCTTCCTCTTACGACAGCTTCTCGTAAGTTGACTCCGCGGTTCATTGGTCCGTTCCGTGTCTCCCAGGTCGTCAATCCTGTCGCTGTGCGACTGCTTCTTCCGTGACATCTTCGTCGCGTCCATCCTGTCTTCCATGTCTCCTGTGTCAAGCCCTTTCTTCGCACCCCCGTTCGTCTTCCCTCCCCCTCCCGTCCTTGTCGAGAGCGCACCTATTTACAAGGTACGTAGGATCATGGACATGCGTTCTCGGGACGGGGTCACCAATACTTAGTGGATTGGGAGGGTTACGGTCCTGAGGAGAGGAGTTGGGTTCCGTCTCGGGACGTGCTGGACCGTTCGCTTATTGATGATTTCCTCCGTTGCCGCCAGGATTCCTCCTCGAGTGCGCCAGGAGGCGCTCGGTGAGTGGGGGGTACTGTCATGTTTTGTCTTAGATTGTCTTGTCATTTTGCTTTTCCCTCTGTTCATTTTCCCCCTGCTGGTCTTTTTAGGTTCGTTCCCTTTTTCTCTCTCCCTTCCTCTCTCTCTTCTCTCTATCGTTCCGTTCCTGCTCCCAGCTGTTCCTATTCCCCTAATCAATCATTTAGTCTTCCCACACCTGTTCCCGATCCTTTTCCCTGATTAGAGTCCCTATTTCTCTCCTTGTTTTCCGTTCCTGCCCTGTCGGATCCTTGTCTATTGTTCACCGTGCTGTGTCTATGTATCGCCCTGTCGTGTCGTGTTTCCCTCAGATGCTGCGTGGTGAGCAGGTGTCTGAGTCTGCTACGTTCAAGTGCCTTCCCGAGGCAACCTGCAGTTCTTGATCAAGTCTCCAGTCTGTTCTCGTCATTACGAGTAGAATTATGCCTTTTGATTGTAAAGTTACTTTACTGGATTAAAGACTCTGTTTTCGCCAAGTCGCTTTTGGGTCCTCATTCACCTGCATAACAAAGGTTCCCTCGAAACACACCTCTGCTGTTTTCAACCAGGATCTCAGAGATCACTGCCTCATTGCCTGCATCCGATATGGGTCCGCGGTCAAACGACCACCCCTCATCACTGTCAAACGCTCCCCAAAACAATTCTGCGAGCAGGCCTTTCTAATCGAATTGGCCTGGGTATCCTGGAAGGATATTGACCTCATCCCATCAGTAGAGGATGCCTGGTTGTTCTTCACAAGTGCCTTCCTCACCATCTTAAATAAGCATGCCCCGTTCAAAAATGTAGAACTTAGAACAGATATAACCCTTGGTTCACTCCAGACTTGACTGCCCTTGACCAGCACAAAACATCATGTGGCACACTGCACTAGCTTTGAATCGTCCCTGCAATATGCAACTTTTCAGGGAAGTCAGGAACATATTCGTTGTCAGTTAGAAAAGCAAAGGCTAGCTTTTTCGAACAAATTTGCATACTGCAGCACAAATTCCCAAAGGTTTTGGGACACTAAAGTCTGTGGAGAATAAGAGCACCTCCTCTCAGTTGCCCACTGCACTGAGGCTAAGAAACACCGATAAATCCACAATAATCGAGAATTTCAAAAAGCATTTCTCTACGGCTGGCCACGCTTTCCACCTGGTTACCCCAAACCCGGCCAACAGCTCTGCACCCCCCCCGAAGCAACTGGCCCAAGCCCCCCCCCCCCCGACATCGCCTTTGTCGCAACCCCTAGTCTGTTCAACCAAAGTCAAGTTAACAAACAGATCACTGACCATTTCGAATCCCACCGTACCTTCTCCGCTATGTAATCTGGTTTCCTAGCTGGTCATGGGTGCACCTCAGCCACGCTCAAGGTCCTAAACGATATCATAACCACCATCGATAAAAAACAATACTGTGCAGCTGTATTTATTGACCTGGCGAAGGCTTTCGACTCTGTCAATAACCACATTCTTATCAGCAGACTCAACAACCTTGGTTTCTTAAACTGCCCCGCCTGGTTCACCAACTACGTCTCAGATAGAGTTCAGTGTGTCAAATCGGAGGGCTTGTTGTCCAGGCCTCTGGCAGTCTATAGGGGTGCCACAGGGTTCAGTTCTCGGGCCGACTCTTTTCTCTGTGTACATCAATGATGTCGCTCTTGCTGCAGGTGATTCTCTGATCCATCTCTACGCAGACGACACCATTCTGTATACCTCTGGCCCTTCTTTGGACACTGTGTTAACTAACCTCCAGACGAGCTTCAATGCCATACAACTCTCCTTCCGTGGCTGTTAACTGCTCTTCAACCGATCGCTGACCGCACCGGCGCGCCCGTCCAGCATCACTACTCTGGACGGTTCTTACTTTGACTATGTAGACAACTACAAATACCTAGGTGTCTGGTTAGGCTGTAAATTATCCTTCCAAACTCACATTAAGCATCTCCAATCCAAAATTAAATCTAGAATAGGCTTCCTATTTCTCATCAAACATCCTCACTCATGCTGCCAAACACCCTCGTAAAACTGACTATCCTACCGATCCTTGACTTCGGCGATGTCATTTATAAAATAGCCTCTACTCAGCAAATTGGATGCAGTCTATCACAGTGCCATCCATTTTGTCACCAAAGCCCCATATACTACCCACTACTGTGACCTGTATGCTCTTGTTGGCTGGCCCTCGCTTCATATTCGACACCAAACCCACAGGCCCCAGGTCATCTGTAAGTCTTTGCTAGGTAAAGCACCGCCGTATCTCAGATCGCTGGTCACCATTGCAGCACCCACCCGTAGCATGCGCTCCAGCACGTATATTTCACTGGTCACCCCCAAAGCCAATTCCTGTTCTCTGCTGCCAATGACTGGAATGAATTGAAAAAAAATCACTGAAGCTGGAGACTCACAGATCATTGCACCTGTACATAGCCCATCTGTAAATAGCCCATCCAACTTTCTCATCTCAATATTGTTTTATTTTTGTTTTTTGCTCCTTTGCACACCCAGTATCTCTACTTGCACACTCATCTTTTGCACATCTATCACTCCAGTGTTTAATTGCTAAATTGCAATTAGTTCGCCACTACGGCCTATTTATTGCCTTACCTCCCTAATCATACCTCATTTGCACACACTGTAAATAGATTATTTCCTATTGTGTTATTGACTGTATGTTTGTTTATTCCATGTGTAACTCTGTGTTGTTTTTTTTGCGTCGCACTGCTTTGCTTTATCTTGGCCAAGTCGCAGTTGTAAGTGAGAACTTACAAGTTCTCAACTGGCCTACCTGGTTAAATAAAGGTGAAATAAATAAAAATATATAACAATAGAAACAAAAGGACTGATGTAGAACCTGCAGAACACGCAGTTGACCCCGACCAGGACACACCTGGGGACAACCCAATGCATCTGCCAGAAGAGACTCAGAACGAAGTGGAGCAGACAATGGACTTACCTGTGGACTTACCCGCGACGAAGAAGTTCCAGCTCCTCTGTCACCAGTGACTGCAACAGTGAAGTAGAGCAAAAGTCTCAGTTGCCTTCGGAGAGAGAAGTTCTTCACATATGTCAATCTTGGAACTCCAGCCTGTTACAATGCAGGACCAACGAACAATGTCCTGTACAGTACCAGCCTGTGCACTATGCAAATACACAAGCAGTGTCCTCATGGACATCTCCTGTTCAACCATACCTGTACCAGCAGTATAACTATGGAATCTAAAAAAGAGACAAGTACTGGCCAATACAGAGATAGACTGTTTAGTGTGCAAAGAATATGAAAGTGCTCATGGACTTATAATAGAGCAGAGTAAAGAAACAGAGAGGCTCATGCACTTATGATACAGTTGAGCACTAACTCGGGGATAAAATAGTTTTTTGCTATGGGAGAGAAAAAAAGAGCCATGCAAGACATAAGAATGTCTCAAGAGCCATATATAAGACAAAATAACATGGAAAGAGCCATATAAGGTAGAATACGTACAAAAGAACCATACGAAGAATGTCAATTAAAAGAATGTCAAGAATTCCTGAATGTAACATATTCAGGTTATCAGGACGATAACTAATTTTGAAGGGAAGTGTGTGATAGAATTAAAAGTGCCTTTAATAATAACAAAATAATAATACAGAAACATAATGTGTACCAGTAAGTAATATTCTATTCATTTATCTAAATGTTGAAAATACAATCTGTGTGCTCTGTATGTCTGATCTGAGTTTGATTGGTTATACCTAGGAATTCCTATACGGGCGCACGGGCTTCCCAGCTCACTCATTAAAAGTGACTTAAAGCTGAAGCTACATCTCCGTGCGATTTATTTCTATATTTCCCCCTTTCAGGGGTATAACACTTTGTCTTGTAACTTATCCTTAGGATCTACTGTATATGCGTAGCATTATGCTTAGTTAATGTCAGTATTGTCTTGTAACTTAAGCCTTATGCCTTGTATGTGAATCTATTCATTTTACAACGTTATTAAATAATACTCGCTTTGATATTCACTTCTCATGACCATTCCTTTATCTTAGTCAGTTAAACGTTAGATGGAGTTAGATAAACATTTGAATAGGCTATCTGTATAGTCAAATATCACCACACTCTCTGCTCATACCTAGTCCCACAACTGTTTACCTGAGAGGTGTAGCATTCATAGCCCCAGATAGACACACTACTGATGCTCAGACTAGAGACATTACTATAAGGCATGACTCTGTGTGGTGATGGACTGACTGGGCTTGTTGCCCAGCACAGCTGAACCCTTCCTGTCATGTGACCCTGGGTGGGCTTGTTGTATGGATGGATTCCAGGCAATCAATTATTTAACCATGACTAGAGATGCGTGGGAAAATAGGTTTATATAATGTGTACATGAGAAAACTTTGCAAATATTATACACACAATCATTCACACCATCATTAAACAGAGAGAGGTAGCGATAGAGAGAGAAAAGTGGGGGAGGAGGGAGACAGGAAGGGAGACAGGAAGGGAGACAGGAGGTTTGGGCTTCAGTTTTACAACCATTGTGACAGTGACAATGGCCCAGTGAGCAGTGGACTGAATCATCTCTCTCCTGTGTGTCTGTCTGCCTGTTGCTGTGTCTCAGACTGGCCCCGACTGAAGACACGCAGTCAGACAAGAAGCATTCTTTATAGTCTGCCTGTCTTTTCTTTTCTCAACCCCGAGGAGAAAAGTACAAGCCCCATCTTCCTCCCCCAATGCATGATGGGATCTTATTTCTATGTCCACTATAGCCACCAAAATCTTACCCCATACAACCACCTCCCTCGCCACTTTTCAGTCCAGACATGCTGGCTTTCAGAGAAGGATTATCTTCTAATCTCTTTGTTGAGGGAAACAGGGGAGAAAAGGGAAAAATTAATCTACAAAGCTTGTGAAATGTTCTCTTGTTAACACAGAGAAAAGCAGCCGGTGCAGAAGTAGACAGGACTTTTACAGAATTATCTTTTTAAAGCAGAGAGAGGGAGAGGACTGCAGGATCCAGGGAAGAGAGAAACAGTTTGATATCTGCGTCTGGGGCTCTTTTTTACTTAGCAATCATCATATGTAAGGCTGTCAGCAGTGTGCAAACACCCAGTGGCTGGGCGCTGTGGGCAAGGACACACACACACACACACACACGCACACACACACACACACACACACACACACACACACACACACACACACACACACACACACACACACACACACACACACACACACACACACACACACACACACACACACACACACACACACACACACACACACACAGACACACACACACAAACACGCAGACACAAACTCACAAACGCACCCGCACACACTCACAACACGCACATGCATACAGTGGGGCAAAAAAAGTATTTAGTCAGCCACCAATTGTGCAAGTTCTCCCACTTAAAAAGATGAGAGAGGCCTGTAATTTTCATCATAGGTACACTTCAACTATGACAGACAAAATGAGACAAAAAAATCCAGAAAATCACATTGTAGGATTTTTAATGAATTTATTACAAATAAAAATGGTAAAACATTTAATGATTAAACTATTTTAAATATATTCACGTCACCAAATACACCAAAAACACTGTTTTGCAATCAAGGTCTACAGTAGCCTCAACAGTACTATGGTATAGCCGGAGGACGGCTATTTTTCATCCTCCTCTGGGTACATGTGCCCAGTTCTCACCCCTTCCATAGACTTACTCAGTAATTATGACGACTTCCAGAGAACGTCTTCCAACCTATCGGAGCTCTTGTAGTATGAACTGACATGTTGTCCATCCAATCAAAGGATCAGAGAATGAATATACTGAAAGCTAAGCTGCAGCTAGCTAGCATGGCAGTGAATGAAGTGTGTTGAGTAGTTTACTCAAAGAGAGATAGACAGTAGTCCAACAGTTTTTCTTAAAATATTTAGGAGAAGCACCAGAACGAGAGAGTGAGGGCGAGAGATTTTTAGCTGTATTTTTAAAAATTCTTCTTAGTTTAACTTTCACTTAGCTGGTCACACCCTGATATGTTTCACCTGTCTTTGTGCTTGTCTCGTCAAGTCTACCAGCCTTTTCCCCGTATGCCTGTTTTTCTCTAGTCCCTGTTTCTAGTTTTCCAAGTTTTGACCATTCTGCCTACCCCTGAGCCTGCCTGCTGCTCTGTACCTTGTGACACTGACCTGGATAACTGACCTCTGCCTGCCCCGGCCCTGAGCCTGCCTGCCATTCTGAACCTTTCGGACTCTGCTATGGATTATTGACCTCTGCTTGCCCTTGACCTGTCGTTTGTCTGCCCCCTGTTTTTGTAATTTACTTTTATTACTTCAAAATGTCTGCATCTGGGTCTTCTCCTGAGCCGTGATATAGCTAGCTAATGCAGCTCATTTAGCCTACTCAACAACCTGACTCAAACAGAGAGGAATGCTATTTATGTGAGCTAGCTGTCTAAGGCTTATCCAACACAGCAACTCTTCCAAGTCAAGGTAAGTTTGGTATTTAATTCATTTATTGCCATTTATTGGATTTTATTAATCAAGTTCCACCGTGGGTAGTAGTATTATTCCTCTCTGGTCCTGGCTGATGCTTTTATCCAGGGTCACTTGCATAACGTATCGTTTTATGTAATATCTAACCCAGTCTTTCACTTGACAGAATGGAGATGCGGCTCTGCTCCTGAATGGCATTAAAGTTCTTCTGTCATTCAGCCAGTGAATCAGACCCACAGCCAGAACACTATATTGTTGCTGCACAAAGACAACTGACTCCACGCCATCCCCATTAGACGACAATGAGGTCTGCTTTTCTCTTCTCATTTGTCTGTAATGGGAGAAAAAAATGCAGATGAGCTGAGAGTGAGACACAATCACTTGTTAGCAGGCACTCTCTCTTTCCCTCTTTCATCACACCCCTCCCCACCCCATTTAGATTCTGCATATTCATATTCACACCTGGGAGGGAGGGAGTGTGAGGAGAGGGGGAGTAGTGTTTATAGCAGTCCCGTGTAAACACTCTTCAGAACACTGAGTCACATAGCCTTGTTGTCCCTAAACTTTCACTGTGCATCGAGAAGAGGGACACACCTGGATAATGAACTGCTTACTGTAGGCTCGGGCCCGAAGTGGCCATATAACTCATGAATAATGTGGAACCCTCCAAGCTATAGAACCAATGTCCTGTTCATAGGCAAGTTACGTAATCCGAAAGGATTATTTTGCTGCATGGAACATCTCTTACACAGTAGCAGGAACATGTGCCAGACTAGGAAACTATGAAACTATGTATTTGCTCCCATATTAGTTACAGACACTCCTGTAACACCCCTTCAAATAAGTCAGAGTTGTAGGTGCAGAGGAGTTGGGTTATTGTAGAACTGGTGGTTATGCTCATTATCCTCCAGGCAGACACAGGTAGGCTCCAGTGGAAGGTTTGAAACTGACCTGCAGGAATAGCATTTCAGGGCTGAGGAGATGAGGAGCAGGAGCTAATGAGAACACTTTCAGGCCTCAGTGTAACCTTGACCTAGAGAGCAGAGTTATCCTGAACATTGTGAAAGTTGACTTTTATGTGTATGCATAATCTAATAATTTATTGTTTGTCTAGAAAATGTGAAAATGTATCTTGCAAGGCTGCAATGTAAAAGAGTTCTAGATGAGTCGGAGTCTGTGGATAAGACCATGTTTTTATATTATAATTTACGGTCCATTGAATGTAAAAGTAATGTGTTCTCTTCACAATGAATAAATGGCTAACATAAGGATGCTCTCTTAGTCACTGTATGTGCAAATAACTAAGTGCACATTAACAATGCTTTTGATAGCAACTGTTGACAGGCATTCAACTAAACCAATGTTAAACAAAGCTTTATCCCCGTCTGTGTATTGTTGAACAAACTTGCAGCTGACATCGATGCGTATAAACCTCCATTCACTAAATCAGCATTCACAAACCTATATAATGAAACATAAGAAATCACACAATACAACTTAGTTTTTGCCAGGTGGAACAACTGTATAATGATGCTTACAAAAGCAAGTCGCTGTGCAAATGTCCATTCAGATTTACAGCACCGTGTTGAATACCGATCTAACTTGCACACGATACACAGCAATCAATGTATATACAGTGAACTGAATTCCATTGTGGACCGTGAGCTCACTCATCTGACTGCATCATTCTGTTCACATTTCACAGTATCTGTGTGTCGTGAAGCTTATCATTCTGTGCATGACTCGCTGCGGTTTAGTTGTGTTTTTACTAGTCTTATACAGTATGTGTTGTGTCGCCAGAGGTCATTATAATGCAAGGCTTGGTCTGGGATCCTAGCTTGTTTATTTGTTCTCCATGGTATTGAATCTCCATGTCAAAGAGCACTGTTTTCATGTAATTACACTCCCAGCTTCCATGACACAAGGCTAGACGCCAACCCTGATTAGAAGCTCCACGGCTAGCTCTCCTTCTGCTGAAATTGCACTCACACTACAATCAATTTATGACATCACCAGATCTTAGCAGTCAGCCAGGAGATGGGGATGGAGGCACTCCAGGACTAATATCAAAGCTGTCCCCTCAGAAAACCTCATAGTCACATCTTCTATGCGTTAGGGTAGTTACCTGAACCTTGACCCAGAAGGGCTTAGGAGGGGACCTCTGTGTTGTTTTGGGAAGTTGAGTGCCGGCTCTGCCCCACCTTTTCAAGAAAGGGTGAAAAGAGGAGTGAAAGGTAAACCACTCAGCAGCTGCAATAACAACAGCAAGCCCCACTCTGATTAGAATATGAGAGTGAGCACACACTACCTGCACACAAAGAGTCAGAGTAGTTGTTGCTGTTACATGTGTGTTAGCGCGTGCTTCCTTGTCCTTAAACAGGCATTGCTCATATGTGATTCTAGTAATAATATGGAAAAATGTATCAAATCAAATGTTATTTGTCACATGCGCCGAATACAACAGGTGTCGACCTTACAGTGAAATGCTTACTTTACAAGCCCTTAACCAACAATGCAGTTTTCAGAAAAATACCTACAAAAAGAAGTAAAGTAACAAATAATTAAAGAGCAGCAGTAAAATTACAATAGCGAGGCTATACACAGGTAGCACCGGTACAGGGTCAAATGTGCGTGGGCAAAGGTTAGTTGAGGTAATTCAGGTAATAAACTCCCCTTTTCAGGACCCTGTCTTTCAAAGATAATTTGTAAAAATCCAAATATCTTCACAGATCTTCATTGTAAAGGGTTTAAACACGGTTTCTCATGCTTGTTCAATGAACCATAAACAATGCATGAACATTCACCGGTGGAACGGTCGTTAAAACACTAACAGCTTACAGGCGGTAGGTAAAGAAGGTCACAGTTATGAAAACTTAGGACAGTAAAGAGGCCTTTCTACTGACTCTGAAAAACACCAAAAGAAAGATGCCCAGGGTCCATGCTCATCTGTGTGAACGTGCCTTAGATATGCAGCAAGGAGGCATGAGGACTGCAGATGTGGCCAGTGCAATTGCCATGTCTGTACTGTGACACGCCTAAGACAGTGCTACAGGGAGACAGGACGGACAGCTGATCGTCCTGGCAGTGGCAGACAATGTGTAACAACACCTGCACAGGATCGGTACATACAAACATCATACCTGCGGTACAGGTACAGGATGGCAACAACAACTGCCCGAGTTACACCAGGAACGCACAATCCCTCCATCAGTGCTCAGACTGTCTGCAATAGGCTGAGAGAGGCTGGACTGAGGGCTTGTAGGCCTGTTGTAAGGCAGGTCCTCACCAGACATCACCGGCAACATAATCGCCTATGGATACAAACTCACTGTTGCTGGACCAGACAGGACTGGCAAAAAGTGTTATTCTCTGACGAGACGCGGTTTTGTCTCACCAGGGGTGATGGTCGGATTTGCATTCATCGTCGAAGGAATGAGCATAACACCCAGACCTGTACTCTGGAGCAGGATCAATTTGGAGGTGGAGGGTCCGTCATGGTCTGGGGCGGTGTGTCACAGCATCATCGGACTGAGCTTGTTGTCATTGCATGCAATCTCAACGTTGTGTGTTACAGGGAAGACATCCTCCTCCCTCATGTGGTACCCTTCCTGCAGGCTCATCCTGACATGACCCTCCAGCATGACAATGCCACCAGCCATACTGCTCGTTCTGTGCGTGATTTCCCGCAAGACATGAATGTCACTGTTCTGCCATGGCCAGCGAAGAGTCCGGATCTCAATCCCATTGAGCACGTCTGGGACCTGTTGGATCGGAGGGTGGGGGCTAGGACCATTCCCCCCAGAAATGTCAGAGAACTTGCAAGTGCCTTGGCCGAAGAGTGGGGTAACATCTCACAGCAAGAACTGGCAAATCTGGTGCAGTCCATGAGGAGGAGAGGCACTGCAGTACTTAATGCAGCTAGTGGCCACACCAGATACTGACTTTTACTTTTGATTTTGATCCCCCCCTTTGTTCAGAGACACCTTTTTCCATTTCTGTTAGTCACATGTCTGTGGAACTTATTTAGTTAATGTCTCAGTTGTTGAATCTTATGTTCATACAAATATTTACACATGTTAAGTTTGCTGAAAATAAACACAGTTGACAGTGTGAGGACATTTCTTTTTTTGCTGAATTTATATACATGTGGGTAGAGTTATTAAAGTGACTGTCGCGATCGTCAAAATAACACTCGGACCAAAGCGCAGCGTGAAATCGGTTCGACATATTTATTATAAGTGAACCGCACAAAAAACAATAAAGAAGAAATGATACGTGAAGCTATGGAGTGCTCACAGGCAACTACACAAGATCTCACAAAACACAGTGGGGAAATGGCTGCCTAAATATGATCCCCAATCAGAGACAATGATAAACAGATGCCTCTGATTGGGAACCATACCAGGCCAACATAGAAATAAAACAACCTAGATTACCCACCCTAGTCACACCCCAACCTAACCAACATAGAGAATAAAAGGCTATCGTCAGGGCGTGACAGTACTCCCCCCCCCCCCCAAAGGTACGGGCTCCGGCCGCAAAACCTGACTCTATAGGGGAGGATCTGGGTGGGCATCTAACGTAGGTGGTGGTTCCAGTGCGGGGCGAAGTACCCATTCCGCTCGCAGATCCGCCAGCATCGGTGGCGGCTCTGGTGCAGGACTTTGCCCCCAACCAGACCACAGGTCCGGCCATGGAGCCGGGTAGAACAACGTGCCCGGACTGGACCGCGGCACAGAGGAGGGCCCCAGCCATGAAGCTGGGTGGGCCCCAGCCATGGAGCTGGGTGGAACGCCGCACCCGGACTGGGCACCGGTGCCGAGGAAGGCTCTGGCCATGGAGCTGAGTTAGGCCACCGTGCCTGGACTATGCACCGGCGCAGAGGAAGGCTCCGGCCTTGGAGCAAGACTGGACGCCATGCTTGGACTGGACATCGGCGCAGAGGAAGGCTCATGCCATGGAGCAGGACTGTACCCCGTGCCTGGACCGGGCACCGGTGCAGAGGAAGGCTCTGGCCGTGGAGCAGGACTGGATGCCGTGCCTGGACCACACATCGGCGCAGAGGAAGGCTCCGGCCTTGGAGTGGGAATGGAAGCCGTACCTGGACTGGACATCAGCGCAGAGGAAGGCTCCGGCTTTGGAGCGGGACTGGACACTGAACCTGACCTGGACTTTGGTGCAGAGGAAGACTCTGGCCTTGGAGCTGGACTGGACGCCGTGCCTGGTCTGGGCCTTGACGTAGAGGAAGGCTCAGGCCCTGGAGCGGGACTGGACACCGTGCCTGGCCTGGGCATTGGTGCAGAGGAAGGCTCCGGCCATGGAGCTGGACTAGACACCATACCCGAGAGAGATTCCGGAACGGTGACCGTCGCAGGAGGTTCCAGACTGTGGACCATTGCAGGAGGTTCCGGACTGTGGACCGTCGCATGAGGTTCCTGACTGTGAACCGTCGCAGGAGGTTCCAGACTGGGGACCGTCGCCGGAAGTTCTGGACTGGGGACCGTCGCCGGAAGCTCTGGACTGGGGACAGTCACCGGAAGCATGGTGCGTGTAGCCGGCACAGGTGGCACCGGCCTGGTGACACGCACCTCAGGGCGGGCGCGAGGAGCAGGCACAGGACACACCGGACTGGGAAGGTACACTGGAGGCCTACTGCGTGGAGCCGGCACAGGTGGCACCGGATTGGTGACACGCACCTCAGGGCGGGTGCGAGGAGCAGGTACAGGATGTACCGGACTGGGAAGGCGCACTGGGGGCCTAGTGCGTGGAGCCGGCACAGGTGGTACTGGAGTGGTGACACACACGTCAGGGCAAGTGCGATGAGCTGGCACAGGACGTACTGGGCTGTGAACGCGTACTGGAGACTTGGTGCGTAGAGCCGGCACACAAGGTACCGGACAGATGACACGTTCCTCAAAGCGAGTGCGGAGACCTGGCACAGGACGTACTGGGCTGTGGAGGCATACTGGACACCTGGTGCGTGGATCCGGCACAGTTTATACCAGACTGCTAGTGCGCTCCTCAGGACGAGTACGGAGAGCTGACTCAGGTGGCATCAAGCTGATGACACGCTCTTTAGGGCGAATGTCGTACATCATACACCAACAAAACAACTCTCTCATTTCTCTCTCCGCCAATTTCTCCATCAGCTCACTGACGGTCTCTGACTCTCTCCGTTCACTCTCCTTCAATTTCTCCATCTTCTCCCAGATTGGCTATGGTTCACTCCTCGGCTCCGCCGACCACCCAGTGTGCCCTCCCCAAAAATGTTATTGGAGCCGGGAACCCCGGCATCGTCACTGTCTTCCCTTCTCTCCTTGCGTCTGCTTCCAACGAAGGCTTTTGTGTCCTCCCATTATTTCCTCCCAAGTCCAGGATATCTTGTCCTCCTTGATCTCCCAAGCCCAGGATACCTTCTCCTCCTTGGTACGCTGCTTGGTCTTGGTGTGGTGGGATCTTCTGTCACGATCGTCATAATAACACTCGGACCAAAGCGCAGCGTGAAATCGGTTCGACATATTTATTATAAGTGAACAGCACAAAAAACGCTAAAGAATAAACGATACCTGAAGCAATGGAGTGCTCACAGGCAACTACACATAAACAAGATCGCAAAAAACACAGTGGGGAAATGGCTGCCTAAATATGATCCCCAATCAGAGACAACGATAAACAGCTGCCTCTGATTGGGAACCATACCAGGCCAACATAGTACACGTCCTGGTAATCCATCTGGCCCTTCGGCCTTGTGAATCTCCAAGTCAGTGACTGATGTGATGTACTCAATGCCATCGGAAGAATCCCGAAACATATTCCAGGCTCTGCTAGCAAAACAGTCCTGTAGCTTAGCATCTGGTTCATCTGACCACTTTTTTATTGACAGAGTAACTGGTGCTTCCTGCTTTAATTTTGACTTGTAAGCAGAAATCAAGAGGATAGAATTATGGCGAGATTTAGAAATAGAGGGCGAGGGAGAGCTTTGTAAGCGTCTCTGAGTGTGGAGTAAAGGTGCTGATAGAAATTAGGTCAAACAGATTTAAGTTTCCCTGAATTAAAGTCCACTAGGAGCGCCACCTCTGGATGAGCATTTTCCTGTTTGCTTATGGTGGTACACAGCTCAGTCTAGGTGCCAGCATCGGTCTGCGGTGGTATTTAGACAGCTTTAAAAAAATACAGATGAAAACTCTCTAGGTAGATAGTGTGGTATACAGCTTATCATGAGATGCTCTTCCTCAGGCGAGCAAAACCTTGAGACTTTCTTCGATATCGTGCATCAACTGTTGTTTACAAAAATACATAGACGGCCACCCTTTGTCTTACAAGATGCTGCTGTTCTATCCTGCCGATGCAGTGTCTATCCCGCCAGCTGTATGTTATTCATGTCGTCGTTCAACCACGACTCTGTGAAACATAAGATATTGCAGTTTTTAATGTCCCGTTGGTGGGATATATATGTGCTTTAAGCTCGTCCAATTTATTTTCCACGTTGGCCAGTAGAATGATGGCAAGGGCAGATTAGCCACTCGTCGGGCAGATTCTCACAAGGAATCTCTTTCCGCAATATCTTTTCCGTCTCTTTCTCCTGTGAATGACGGAGATGAGGGCCTGTTTTGGTGTCTGTAGTAAATCCCTCTCGACCGACTCATTCACCTCTTAAAGATACATTCTTTGTTCAGTTCAAGATGAGTAATCGCTGTTCTGATTTCCAGCAGCTCTTTTCGGTCATAAGAGATGGTAGCAGCGACATTATGTACAAAATAAGCTTAAAGAAAATGAGAATAAACAAACAAAATAGCACGGTTGGTTAACAGCCCATGAAACGTCAGCCATCCTCTCCGGCGCCATTGTTACTATCATGTCTCCTCTCCCAAGGAATATATATTGTAACACACAATGTACAGTATATACAGTATAACTGCACTGTATGTTATGTTTGTCGTGAGCTCTCATTCCCACAATTATTAATGTCATCTGACCTAAAGTTTACATTTTTATGCACTTTGTAAAATCCATGAAATTGACTTAAATGGTTGGTTACGTGATCACTCATTTTGGCAGCCATCTCGATCAGTCAGACCATTGGTTGCAGGCTCTCTATTTTGTGTGTTAACTCATAAACCATACACATTATATTTAGCTGTCTGGTCACGAGACCAGAACTTTACCAATAAACCCACTAGAAGAAAATAATTGAAAAAACTCCCCCCTCCCCTCTTTCTCTAGTTATATCTTCCACTATCACTCTCTTTAACACTCTCATCTCTATTTCTTTCATCTCTGCCACACACGCTTGGCTATCTCTCTTTCTCATGTCTTTCTCCTCCACTCCGTTTGCCTCCCTGACCCACTCTCTCCATCAGGTCATCGATCTGTTCCTTCTCTTTCAATCCTTCTCTCTCTCCCCCTGCACTCTCTCCTGAGGAAAGGTATCTGCCGTCGGCCCCCGCAGACCTTTCCTTTTGGGCAAACTGCCAGCCGTACTGAAGCCGCTGTGCTGCTTCCAACCAGGTGGCACACACAGATAAAGAGGAGCCGAGCTTTGATTCTCCTGAAGGCTTCCGCAGCCATATCCAATCTCTAGGTTAATCAAAAGTAGATGCACAACACAAGACAGCTGAGAGAGCTTGATAAACCCATCCTCCACTCCTCTCCTCCCTCCTGCTCCACACAGCCCAGACAGACTCAGGCTCTGTGAACGCTATCCAGAGGCACCCACTTACAGACAGACATGGGCCTTAAGATGTAAAAGGAAAATAGGTCAAAGTGGAATAACACTATTTTCTCCATCCATCCATCCATCTATCCATTTTGTCATTTAAATGCAGTCTATCATGTGCAGCATTGTAGTGCTTTCAGACACAGTGTATTTGAGGCTGCCGCTGTGTTTCGGATGGATTTGTGTGAAGGTTTTTAAGCAGCCCTACCGCTTCAAAGTTTAACTAAATTGGCTCTGTATCAAAAACATGATACTTCAATTGACAGTCAAGTTTGAAAACTCTCGAGAGAAACGTATTGCCGGACGTGTTATATGTGCTCCACGGTATGTTGCTTCCTGTTACTTGTAGAGCATAAAACCAAGTTCAGTTTCTGAATTAAGGCATCAAATATGTTTCTTGCTACAATCATGAAGATTGGGGATGTAAATGGTTTTATTCTAAGGCATAGTCCCACTGGGGAATTTGATCAGCATAACAATGTTAGTCTGACTCAATGAGGGGTTAAATCAAAAGTTAATACGTTGGCCAGAGTCCCAAATAATCATGTTTTTGGGGGGGATTAAAGTGGAAGGCAGTACTTTGGGTTGTAATGATGTAGGAAATCTCCCTGTTGGACTGAGAAAGACACATAGTAGCTGGGATGATAAATATAAATCGTGGCATGTGAGCTGTGGTAGCCTACACGAGGACCCAGAAACACAGGCCATCTCTGTCTGCCATCTGCGTGTGTCCTCAGCCGTGCATCAATGACAAGGAGAGAGCAGTGGGATAGGTCCCTGGCACAGTCTAGTTTTTTATCTAAATGGTGTTCATTTACGTAGCTAAACACATGTGTCGTGTCTTTGGCTATGCCCGATTAAGTGATATGACATGCTATTCTATAAAATAATTCATCTGTAATTAATATCACCTTATTGAGCTAATCATGTAAATGTAATTAACTACAGAGTCAGGCACCACAAAATAATATTTATAGAGCTGTTATCTTCCGAATAAACTCTTATTAAAGACCTAGTAATATTTTACATCAGTAGCAGTCAATATCAATCGTCATCTTAATTCAGTCTCATCTGAAAGTTGTAAATTCTTGGTTATCTGCACGAACCCTGGCTAACAATTTGAATCAGCAATACAAAATTGGGTTTAATTATTTATTTACTAAATACCTAACTAATCACACAGAATTACATATACAAATAATTAATTATACCTTGATTACAAATGATGTCATAAAGGAAAACGTCCCTAGCGGGCGGAACAGATATGACAGCTTGTTACACAAAAAAAGGGGATGGGTTTGAGTGAAAGAGCGGGAAGACTGAGGGACAAAGAGAAGAAGCTGTAATATCGTAACTACAGTATCTTATGCATTCTAAATTACCACCCATTTGGAATAGGAAAATGCAATAAATATTTACTCTGAGCTGTGCTTCGGTAGGTTGGTGGTAGATAGAAGGCCGTGTTGCCCAACCGAGTCCTTTGAAGACTGTCTCTGGTTGTCAATTGGATACATTGTAGTAACGTCGTTGGGTGATAGATGGGATACTCTGTCTGTTCCTTCCTAACCCTTGTTTGCATCTGCTGTTGCTAACTCAACGGCTAGGAGGTATCACTTCTGTAGTGAATAAGAGTTCAAAGTTCATACCATTCACAACCAAAGCTCACACTGATGTTGGCTTCGTATCTGTAGTTGTTATCTGAACCATTCTGACATAGGACCGTCGTCCTCACGTCCTCGGAACAGGAAGTTATATTGTCGTCAAGGGATTATATAGGAAGAGAGAGGGGTGTTTGAATAGCTCATGTCCCTTCACAGGGCGGGCCACTGATTGAGCAGAGCCCTAATCTTATGAAAACCCAAATCTCACATTTTTAGAAGCTAAGATCACATTTCATCCCATCACAAATCATTTCAAATTCAAGTTTGTCATCTTATCATTGATGAGAATGTCTCAGATGACAACCGAACTGACATCATATTCATTAAGTACCACCGCATATTTTCGATTGGTCGGATTACCAGAATATAGTTCATTTCCCCCCACCTTCTGATGTTCCCGGAATCTCCATGTTAACCAAGGGTTTTGCAAATGTAACCTCAGTAGGGTAGAGATAGGAAAAAAGGGGGAGGAGGTATTTATGACTGTCATAAACTTACCCCCCAGGCCAACGTAATGGAAAGTACATTTTCGCTGGAATTGTGTAAATGTAAATGCTAAGAACACAGGGCCTAATCATCACAGGAGGGATGTAAAGGTAAATTACTAGGAGGGAAAGATTATCTATGTGTTCTGGATCAGTTTGAAGTCATTAAAATACTTTTTAACGTAATCTTTCTACCATGAGTATACGTTCCTAAGTTTGGATCTCAAACTTTTTTATATATTTTTTATTTTATTTATTTCAACCCGGTATCTTAATAGTGAAATAGTGAAAATGTTCTGGGTCAATTTGACCTACGATGTGACCACTGCAATTTGACCTTGGTCTATATAACCTTTGAACGGTGCGACCTAGAACGGTGTGACAAGCTGCTTGATGCACAGGACTGGTGCAACCTTGCTGATCACATATACAGTAAAGTGAAGTCGGAAGTTTACATACACTTAGGTTGGAGTCATTTAAACTTGTTTTGCAACCACTCCACAAATTTCTTGTTAACAAAGTATAGTTTTGGCAAGTCGGTTAGGACATCTACTTCGTGCATTACACAAGTAATTTTTTCAACAATTGCTTACAGCTTATTATTTAACTGATAATTCACTGTATCACAATTCCAGTGGGTCAGAAGTTTACATGTACTAAGTTGACTGTGCATATAAACAGCTTGGGAAATTCCAGAAAATTATGTAATGTCTTTAGAAGCTTCTGCTAGGATAATTGACATCAATTTGAGGTGTACCTGTGGATGTATTTCAAGGCCAACCTTCAAACTCAGTGCCTCTTTGCTTGACATCATGGGAAAATTAAAAGAAATCAGCCAAGAACTCTGAAAATTAATTGTAGACCTCCACACGTCTGGTTCATCTTTGGGAGCAATTTCCAAATGTCTGAAGGTACCACATTCATCTGTCCAAACAATAATATGCAAGTATAAACATCATAGGACCATGCAGCCATCATACCACTCAGGAAGTAGATGTGTTCTGTCTCCTAGAGATGAACGTACTTTGTTGCGAAAAGTGCAAATCAAACCCAGAACAACAGCAAAGGACCTTGTGAAGATGCTGGAGGAAACCTGTACAAAAGTATCAAAATCCACAGTAAAACCAGTCCTATATTGACATAACCTGAAAGGCAGCTCAGCAAGGAAGAACCCACTTCTCCAAAATCGCCATGAAAAAGCCAGACTACGGTTTGCAACTGCCTTGGGGACAAAGATGGCAGTTTTTGGAGAAATGTCCTCTGGTCTGATGAAACAAAAATAGAATTGTTTGGCCATAATGACCATCATTATGTTTGGAGGAAAAAGGGGGATGCTTGCAAGCCGAAGAACACCATCCCAACCGTGAAGCACGGGGGTGGCGGCATCATGTTGTGGGGGTGCTTTGCTGCAGTAGGGACTGGTGCACTTCACAAAATAGATGGCATCATGAGAGAGGAAGATTATATGGATATATTGAAGCAACATCTCAAGACATCACTCAGGAAGTTAAAGCTTGGTCGCAAATGGGTCTTCCAAACAGACAATGATCCCAAACATACTTCCAAAGTAGTGGCAAAATGCCTTACGGACAACAACTTTGTTGTCCAAGGTATTGGAGTGGCCATCATAAAGCCCTGACCTCAACCCAATAGAGCATTTGTGGGCAGAACTGAAAAAGCATGTGCAAGCAAGGAGGCCTACAAACCTGACTCAGTTACACCATCTCTGTCAGGAGGAATGGGCCAAAATTCACCCAACTTATTGTGGGAAGCTTGTGTAAGGCTACCTGAAACATTTGACCCAAGTTAAACAATTTAAAGGCAATGCTACCAAATACTAATTGAGTGTATGTAAACTTCTGACCCACTGGGAATGTGATGAAAGAAATAAAACCTGAAATAAATCATTCTCACTACTATTATTCTGACATTTCACATTCTTAAAATAAAGTGGTGATCCTAACTGACTTAAGACAGGGATAGTTTACTAGGATTAAATGTCAGGAATTGTGAAAAACTGAGTTTAAATGTATTTGGCTAACATGTATGTAAACCTCCGACTTCAACTATATAGTGCCTTCAGAATGTATTCACACCCCTTGACTTTTTCCACATGTTGTTGTGTTACCACCTGAATTTAAAATGAATGAAATTGGGATGTTCTGTCACTGGCCTAGACACAATACTGCATAATGTCAAAGTGGATTTATGTTTGTAGAAATGTGTACAAATGAATAAAAAATGAGTCAATAAGTATTTGTTGTTACAAGCCTACGTACGTTCAGCAGTAACAATGTGCTTAACAAGTCACATAAGTTGCAAGACTGAAATAATGGTGTTTTAACATGTTTTTTTTAATGATTATCTCTTCTCTGTACCCCACACCTACAATGATCTGTATGGTCCCTCAGTTGAGCATTGAATTTCAAACATAGATTGAACCACAAAGAAACCACAAAGACCAGGGAGGTTTTCAATGCCTCGCAGAGAAGGGCGCCCATTGGTAGATGGGTAAAAAAAAGAAAAAAAGCAGACATCGAATTTCCCTTTGGGAATGGTGAAGTTATTAATTACACCTTGGATGGTATATCAATACACCCAGTCACAACAAAGATGCAGGTGTCCTTCCTAACTCAGTATCTGTAGAGGAAGAAACCGCTAAGGGATTTCACCATGAGGCCAATGGTGACTTTAAAACAGTTACAAAGTTTAATGGCTGTAATGGGAGAAAACTGAGGATGGATCATCAACATTGTAGATAGTCCACAATACTAACCTAAATGATAGAGTGAAAAGAATGAAGTCTGTACAGAATGCAAATATTCCAAAACCATGCATCCCGTTTACCATTTGGCACTAAAGTAAAACTGCAAAAAATGATGCAAATAAATTAACTGTCCTGAATGTCCTGAATACAAAGTGTTATGTTTAATGAAAATCCAACACAACACATCACTTAGTACCATTCTTCATATTTTCAAACATGGTGGTGGCTGCATCATGTTATGGGTATGCTTGTAATTGGAAAGGACTAGGGAGGTTTGGGGGATTAAAATAAATGGAATACAGCTAAGCACAGGCACATCCTGAAGGAAAATATGGTTCAGTCTGCTTTCCAACAGACACATGGAGACAAATTCACCTTTCAGCAGGATAATAATCTACAACGACAAGGCCAAATATACACTGGAGTTGCTTACCAAGATGACATTGAATTTTCCTGAGTGGCAAGGTTAAAGTTGTGACTTAAATCGGCTAGAAAAACTATGGCAAAACTTGAAAATGGCTGTCTAGTAATGATCAACAACCAACTTGACAGAGCTTGAAGAATTATATAAGAATATTGTACAATCCAGGTGTGCATAGCTCTAAGAGACTTACCCAGAAGAATTCACAGCTGTAATCGCTGCCAAATGTGATTCTAACACTCCAAGGTGTGAATATTTATGTAAATGACATATTTCTGTATTTTGAATCGAACATAAGGGAAAGGTTAAGTGTAGGATCCCGAGTGGCGCAGTGGTCTAAGGCACTGAATCTCAGTGCTTGAGGCATCACTACAGACACCCTGGTTCGATTCCAGGCTGTGTCACAACTGGCCGTGATTGGGAGTCCCATAGGTCGGCACCCAATTAGCCCAACGTCGTCCGGGTTTGGCCGATGTAGGCCGTCATTGTAAATAAGAATTTGCTCTTAACTGACTTGCCTAGTTAACTAAAAAATTATATTAAAATGTGGGATGTTGTGTTTTCGTTTGTGTGGACCCGTGACAGTGAGAGAGCAGGACAGAGAGGGCCCACCTGCTGAGGAAGACAAACTGCATCAGCCCCCCCCCCTCCATTTCTCCCCCTCCACAGATCCTCCCTGTCCAGTGGTCTACCTCCTGTCTCCAAGGCATCATGGCAGACAGTAGATGCTAAAGGAGAGGAGATGTCTCCTCCATTGTTTACTGGTTTATTAAAGCAGGCCCTTCTTGAGGAAAATGTGTGATTATTTCCAACTACTAAACAATTATAAATGATTTATTACGAATAAAAACATTTGATGCAAATATTTCTAGGTACTATTTATTTTCTCTTCTTGAATCCAGTGGAGCCTCTCTACTCAACATGAGACAATCGATAGAAATATAAAAAATTTAGTATTGAAGACGTGCGAGTAATATAGAATTGGCTGGACCAGCAGTGCATTGATGACGTCCCTGCACTTCACAGGAATGTTAGCCAAGCGCAAAGAGAGAGTGTTGTCGCGGCAGGGGACCTACACTAATACTTCCCTGATGTACATGTCAAAGTACACTACATGGCCAAAAGTATGTGGACACCCACTAGTCGAACATCTCATTAAAATTATCATGGGCATTAATATGGACTTGGTCCCCCCCTTTGCTGCCATAACAGCCTCCACTCTTTTTTGGAACATTGCTGCGGGGACATGCTTCCATTCAGCCACAAGAGCATTAGTGAGGTCGGCATTGATGTTGGGCGATTAGGCCTGGCTCGCAGCCGGCGTTCCAATTCATCCCAAAGGTGTTCGATAGGGTTGAGGTCAGGGCTCTGTGCCGGCCAGTCAAGTTCTTCCACACCAACCTCCGCAAATCATTATCTATATGGACCTGGCTTTGTGCATGGACGCAGTGTCATGGTGAAACAGAAAAGGGCCTTTCCCAAACTAATGTCCCAAGGGTGGAAGCACACACTTGTCTATAAATCATTGTATGTTGTAGCGTTAAAAACTAAGGGGCCTAGTCCGAACCATGAAAAACAGACCCAGGCAATTAACGTTCTCCTGGCATCCACCAAACCCAGATTTGTCCGTCGTACTGCCAGATGGTGAAGCGTGATTCATCACTCCAAAAAATGTGTTTCCACTGCTCCAGAGTCCAATGGTGATGAGCTTTACACCATTCTGTGAGCTTGTGTGGCCTCCCACTTTGTGTCTGCTCCGTTGTTACTCCTAGACGTTGCCACTTCACAATAACAGCAATTACAGTTAATCGGGGCAACTCTAGCAGGTCAGAAATATGTCAAATTGAGTTGTTGGAAAGATGGCATCCTATGACAGTGCCAAGTACTTTCTACTGCCAGTGTTTGTCTATGGAGATTGCATGGTTGTGTGCTCTATTGTATACACATGTCAGAAATGGGTGTGGCGGAAATATCCGAATCAACTAATTTCAAAGAGTGTCCACATACGTTTGTATATATAGTGTATATTATGTAACACAAGCATATGCATATAGGGATATGTATACAGTACATGTAAATAAAAATAGATGTAAATATAGGTTAAACGCAAGCAGACAAGGCAGTCAAAGAGTACAAACAAACTATTATGAATAAAACATTGCTTTTTCCTTTTTATCCTCTCCTCCTCTCTCAGGCTGGCTAACTCGCTCTCTATCTCGACATAACAAATAGGCCTGGGGCAACTGACAACCTCGAAAACAAGAACTTCACTGACGTGCTGCCAGTGTGTTTGTGTGTCTGTCTCTGTGTGTGTCTGTGTGTTCCCTTGATTCATTATTGAGGGTCTCACTGGAGAGGCAGCAACAGCTTTTGGGTGCTGGGCAGGCAGGGTAACAGGGCAAAGGTCAGGGAAAACTCAGAGCAACATGTGCATGTTTTGAGTACTAGATTGGCCTGTCTCTCTTTCTTTCTGTAGGTACCAAGGGAATAGTTGGAGGACACACGAAGGGCCATCAGGGGAGAAGAGTCAGACTTAGGGGCTGTAGCGAAGGTCGGATAACAGGGACAGATGTTGGTAGTGAGAGGGGGTTAATGCCAAATGAATTGCTCTCTCCATCAGTCTTGAACTGCTCAGCCTTTTCAGCAATTGGATTTCTATTATCCTTCTTTTTGTCCTCTTCCCTCCATTGTAGTTGATGTAGTGGAACAGAGGATCATCTAATCTGAGGAACCCTCTCCACCACCATTCACTCCACTACTCTTCTTCTTAGTGGGTCCCCCCCTCCCCCTCTCTCTCTCTCTCGCTCTCTGCTGCAGCCTGCCGGACAGGCTTCTTTGATCTCTTGCCCAACTCAACACTCTACACTGAGATTCGATCCAGGCAAATTTCCCCTATTCTCTTTCCTTCTGTGTCGAGCATAAAGGGCCATTTTCCACAACTCCTCGACTGGAGAGAGATTAATCATCTGAAGAGCGCAGCTTTGAGTCCGATAAACTGGAACCACACAATTGGATATCAAAGAATGTACAACAAATAGGTTGTTGGAACAAAATGAAGGAATTCATGCTTGAATGAGGTACAGAGCTCCCCTTCAACAAGTAGCAATTGACTATCTCTACAATCAAACCTCTACAATATTTGTTGGGTTTCAGCAGAGAAAACAAGGGAGAAAATTGAATTTAATAAGCGTTTATGAATGTAAAGATAACTACTTTATTATAGGATATTTTGGATAGTGATCAGTTTTAGGGGCAATTCTAATCACTTTCACCAGTGGTCGTTGTAGAAAACAAGTAGGTTGTACCCTACAGCTAGCACACAACTGCACTAGAGGGAAGAGAGCAGCTCAAACCAAATTACATATCTCATTTCAAGTGAGATTAAATTAAGGTTAAGCTTTATTTTCGGCTTTGTAGAACTTCACTTAAAGCCTTAAATCTCAGAAGTTCATTTCAATTACGAGGCTGAGAATGTCCCCCTTCTTTCCCTCTCTCTTTCTCTCTGTGTCGCTCATTCTCTCCCCGGCCCTGGCAAGGACATAATCCTGTGAGACTCAGTGATTATCTGCATTAAAAGATAATAGACTTTTCACAATTCCAATCTCTTGCCATTATGTTAAAGAGGTGTACTAATGTACCTAACACAATCAATCCCCCCACCATGATCAATGATGATAATAGAGCCAGAAGAGACGTTGTCACCCACAAAACTTGTGCTGAGATAGACTTCAATCAGATCAGCTTTCGCCAACATCCGCATAGCGGTTGTTTTGGCAGCGTCGGAGGTGGAACTGCATTAGAGTCACAAGCGGCTCCTGGCATTACAGCTAAAGCGGACATTGCCATTGGCTGCACAGAGTCGCATTAAGATAAATCCCATGCAGCCTTTTTTTTTTTTTACCTTTATTTTACTAGGCAAGTCAGTTAAGAACAAATTCTTATTTTCAATGACGGCCTAGGAACAGTGGGTTAACTGCCTGTTCAGGAGCAGAACGACAGATTTGTACCTTGTCAGCTCAGGGATTTGAACTTGCAACCTTTCGGTTACTAGTCCAATGCTTTAACCACTAGGCTACCCTGCCGCCCCGCCTTGTTGCAAGTACGAACACTGGAATGTGAGATGTAATCTGCACCTCAATTAGGATGATATAAATTATTATCATTCTTTTGTTTAACCATTTTCAACACGAGTGGGATGGGTGTAGCTTCATGACAATGATCAAGAGTAGCTGCTCACCAATTTGACAGCTCCATCACAGTTACATCTCCGACACAGCCAAAACATCAGCTATGTGGGTGTCGGCAATCGTCGGTTACTGCTCGATCTGATTGAATCTAGGCATGTGTGTGGTGAACAGCGCTTTCCCTGTTGATATGGGAACAGGTGAAGAAAACACATAGATTTCTCAACAGCTTGTTATGGGGATATTTGTATTTGCCAACCACCTCTTTAACTGTCTCTTCTTGATAAACATATAGAAAAAAAGTGATTTCACCTTAAATTCCAACAACAACAAAAAAATTCAGCTTGTTGTTTATTTTGGAAATAACAGAGCTCTACCAGGCGGTTGAGAAGTCAAAAGAAGGTCAAACAAGCAATGCCTCATTTGGCATGTCTACTCCCGCTCCTCCCCTCCAGCGTTCAATGTTGCCGGTATACTAACCACCGGTCCTGGGATCCATCATTACACACACCAGGCATCAATCATTACACGCACCTTCTCGTCATCATGAGGCACACCTGGACTCCATTACATTACTTATTACCTCCCCTATGACACTCCCTTAGGTTCCCTCCCCAGTCAGTATTGATCCTGTGTTTATGCAAAGATGCTACTGTTATGTTGTCTCATTCCATGTTTATTTTATAAATATTTCACCTGCTTTTCGGCTCACAGCATCTTTGTTACATCATTAGAAACGAAATTTGCATAGCATTTTTACTGATTTAAACAATGTCACTAAAATGACTTTAGGTTTGCTTCAATGGCTTTTATAGGTAGGTAAGCCTTGTTAAATAAGGACTGTCTATTTTGAACAAATTGTATGTCCACACATGACTATTCAATTACATTGAAATGAATGTGTTTTCAGGTATATATAGTTATATATATATATATAGTATATAGTTCTTAATTGTGAAATGATTCAGGCTCCTCTTACACCATGTTTCGCACATGCTCAGACTATACTTTGAGAATATATGGCAAAGTGCATTTTTTTTATTACATTCCTATTATTTTGTCTGAATATTGATTAATTGACCCCATGGGTCATGAACTGTGGTTTAACCAATTGATAAAATAATGTATATGTCTAAAGATAATGATTAAATAATTCCACTCTGAAACCATATAATTATATGAAATTATTACTATCATAAAACTAATCTGATGTGTGTAGTTTTAGTCAGAATTAGAACAAGGACCTTTTTGTTCCTTTTTCGTATGTAAGCAGGGTGCAAGTGGGAAACAAATGATAAGAGGAGCTATCGACAGAGAAGCTGGACTACTGTGTTCCTTACAGGACATTCTGTCTCCACCCGTGGAGGGGAGAAACTGTTAGGCTTTCAGAAAATGAAGAAGCATGTTGCAGATTAAACAAGGTATCTGTGTAGTGGGAAAACACTGACTGTCTGAGTAAGGCGTAGCTTAAGATTTGAACTTGTTCGTGTGTGTTATAAAGACTGGGTTTGCATTTTTGATGTTAGAACGTTCTCGTGAATAAACGTTTTGACTATTGTAAACTGGGAATTCTGTCTAAGATTCTGGTTGAATGAAACAAACTCTGGGTTGCAGACTGAGTAGATTCATTGAAGTTTATGAACATTGATAACAAAACTCTCATAACACCAATGTATGTTGCCTAAAGTGTCTTGTCAACAATTTGATCATGTAAGTATATATTTAAGTACCCTATTCTTAGGTCACCATACCTTTTTACTGACATGTCAACTGCCTGGTTGAGCACATTTGTAGGACATTCTTGCCTTTTAGCCTTTGTACATTTTACCATTTATTTTCAGATTCTTACTCAAGGTCTCTACTAATAGGAATTGTGCAATATTCATCCGTCTGAATTCCTGCATTTTATTCCATATCCTAGTGTTGTATTTTTTATTTGTACAGCCCTCTTGGTTTGATAAAACCCAAAAGGAAACAAGAGGAGATCTGGGGGAGTTGCCCAAGTTAAAAAAAAATGTTTTTATGTATTTTATTGTATCCACTTAGAAATCCATTGTCAAAACATTCTCTACCAGCTGGTTGAGAATGGGGTTAAAGAACCTACATAAACTAAACACAAATCCTGTTCAGTGATTCACTGCAACTAAAGATATTAGTCGAGGTCGGTTTTCTCTATTTTCTAGTGTGTGTTTTTAAATACCTCCATACTCCTTTTGGAAAATGTTTCTGACATCTAGGATGCAAAGGGTCAAAAGGTCCTGTGAGAAACTATCCACACACATGACCATAAAAATGACTAGTCGTCTTCTGGAAAATACATTCGTGTCTAAAGATCCTCAAAGAGAAACTACCCATACACATAACGGCCAGAAACCCAAGAAGATTACACAAGTCTCTGCTTTGTAAAAAAGTTAACGTGCTAAATATTATGTAGAGCTGAGTAATATTTAATAATCAACATTTAATACATCTGACTCCATTTAATATTGTAGCAAAACTATGTGCAATCAACTATGTGCAATCAAGTATTATAAGATCAAGGAATGGTAATGAGAAGCAAATGCAAAACACAAGTATTATTTAATAACTTTGCAAAATGAACGATTCACATACAAGGCTTCACGTACAGCTTAAGTTACAAAGAATTACCAAGCAATCAGACCGTACCAAGTTAAAGTAACCTGATCATCCAGCTATTTGTTACATTGTAGAATAATAGTGAAGACATCAAAACTATGAAATGACACGTATGGACTTATGTAATAACCAAAAAAGTGTTAAACAAATCAAAATATATTTTATAGTCTTCAAATTAGCCACCTTTTGCCGTGAGGACAGCTTTGCATTCTTTATGTAACTAGGCAAGTCAAGTCAGTTAAGAACAAATTATTTTTTACAATGACGGCCTCGGAACAATGGGTTAACTGCCATGTTCAGGGGCAGAAAGAAATGTTTTACCTTCTCAGCTCAGGGATTCGACCTAGCAACCTTTATGGTTACTGGCCCAACACTCTAACCATTAGGCTACCTGCCACTTCAACTTCATGAGGAAGTCACCTGCAATGCATTTTAATTAACACGTGTGCCTTGTTAAAAGTTAATTTGTGGAATTTCTTTCCGTAATGCATTTGAGCCAAACATTGTGTTGTGACAAGAAGGGGTGGTATACAGAAGATAGCCCTATTTGGTAAAAGACCAAGTCCATATTATGGCAAGAACAGCTCAAATAAGCAAAGAAAAATTACTGTCCATCATTACTTTAAGACATGAAAGTTAGTCAATGCGGAGCATTTCAAGAACTTTGAATGTTTCTTCAAGCGCAGTTGCAAAAATTATCAAGCGCTATGATGAAACTGGCTCTCATGAGGACCGCCACAGGAAAGGAAGACCCAGAGTTACCTGAGGATAAGTTCATTAGCGTTACCAGCCTCAGAAATTGCAGCCCAAATAAATACTTCACAGAGTTAAAGTAACAGACACATCTCAACATCCACTGTTCAGAGGAGAATGCGTGAATCAGGCCTTCATCGTTGAATTTCTGCAAAGAAACCACTACTAAAAGGACACCAATCAGAAGAAAAGACTTGCTTGGGCCAAGAAACACGAGCAATGGACATTAGACCGATGAAAATCTGTCCTTTGGTCTAATGGACTGACACCCCTATCATATCACAGCAAAATCAGTCTATTTAAACAGAGCACTATTCAATCACGAGGCATCAACGCCAAAGGAACTGAATAATATGAAGAAATACAACAGGAAAGTAGTGTGGAAACCTACCAAAAAACAATTAGGCAACAACAAATTCAATCCCTTTTAGACAACTTCCTGGACAAAATGTTTCACTGTAATAGTGAAGGTGTAAACTTGGCAGTTGAAAGCCTAAACAGTATATTCAATCTATCAAATACATTTTTTTCAAGCAGACAACCAAAGACAATTAACAACAATAACAAATGGTTTGATGAAGAATGCAAAAACCTAACATATATTTTTAGAAACCTATCCAACCAAAAACATAGAGACCCAGAAAACCTGAGCCTACGCCTTTACTAAGGTGAATCACTAAAACATTGCAGAAATACATTATGTAAAAAGAAGGAACAGCATGTCAGAAATGTAATTGAAGAAACCATAGAATCTAACCACTTTGGGGAAAATTGGAAAACACTAAAACAACAAAACTGGAGTCCACCTGTGGGAAATGTAATTGATTAGACATGATTTGGAAAGGCACACACCTGTCTATATAAAGTCCCACAGCTGACAGTGCATGTCAGAACGAAAACCAAGCCATGGGGTCGAAGGAATTGTCCATAGAGCTCCGAGACAGGATTGTGTTGAGGCACAGATCTGGTGAAGGATACCAAAACATTTCTGCAGCATTGAAGGTCCCCAAGAACACATTCTTAAATGAAAGAATTTTGGAACCACCAAGACTTTTCCTAGAGCTGGCCACCTGGCCAAACTGAGCTATCAGGGGAGAAGGGCCTTGGTCAGAGAGATGACCAAGAACGTGATGGTCACTCTGACAGAGCTCTAGAATTCCTCTGTGGAGATGGGAGAACCTCCCAGAAGGGCGACCATCTCTGAAGCACTCCACCTATCAGGCCTTTATGGTAGAGTGGCCAGACGGAAGCCAGTCCTCAGTAAAAGGCACATGAAAGCCTGCTAGGCGTTTGCCAAAAGCAACCTAAAGACTGTCAGACCATGAGAAATAAGATTCTCTGGTCTGATGAAACCAAGATTGAAGTCTTTGGCCTGAATGCCAAGTGGCAAATCTGGAGGAAACCTGGCACCATCCCTATGGTGAAGCACGGTGGTGGCAGCATCATGCTGTGGGGATTTTTTTCAATGGCAGGGACTGGGCGACTAGTCAGGATCGAGGCAAAGATGAACGGAGCAAAGTACAGAGAGATGAAAACCTGCTCCAAAGTGCTCAGGACCTCAGACTGGGGCAAAGGTTCACCTTCCAACTGGCCAACAACCCTAAGCATACAGCCAAGGCAACATACATTATTATATTAAATCTATGTACACAAACAACAAGTCTACGGTTAAAATTGGCAAAACAACAAACATATTTCTTTCCACAGGGCATTATATATATATATATATATATATATATATATATATATATATATATATATATATATATACAGGGGGTACCAGTACCAAGTCAATATGCGGGGGTACACGTTAGTCAAGGTAATTTGTACATGTAGGTAGGGTCAATGTACATAGTCCGGGTGGAATTATTTTACAATTTATTGGGCCTTCCTCTGACACCGCCTAGTATATAGGTCCTGGATGGCAAGGCTTGGCACCAATGATGTACTGGCCTAACGGTCGGATGCCGAGCAGTTGCCATACCAGGCAGTGATGCAACCGGTCAGGATCCTCTTCATGGTGCAGCTGTAGAACTTTTTGAGGATCTGGGTACCCATACCAAATATTTTTGTTCTCCTGAGGGGGAAAGGGTGTTGTCATGCCCTCTTCAGTTCTGTCTTGGTGTGTTTGGACCATGATAGTCAGACTTGGGCCCATGCCATCAACGGGAACATAAAATTCCTTCAAATAATATGACATTTGAAATGTCTTTATCCTTTTGGAACTTTTGTGAGTGTAATGTTTACTGTTAATTTTTTATTTAAAGACCTTACATTGAAATTGAAATTGAGAGAGAGAGAGAGAGAAAGAGAGAGAGAGAGAGAAAGAGAAAGAGGGCAGGGCTTACTGGCCCTTAAGGCAAGGCCCCACAGGCTAAAATGCATTAACTTATCCATTTTGAGATTTTGGGGAATAAATGTCATGAATTTTAACCACATTCAAACGGACATAAATTCACAAGTTTAAAGCTCACTGCATGTAATCATACATAATTTAAAAGCCAATTTCATAGAGGATGTTACAACGTGGACTATACGTAGGATCTTACTTTGAAGAGATTAGGTCTAAATAGCCAGTTGGCAATTATAAATTGTAATTTTAATTAATTGCCATTTTCCAAAGGTCAGACTCTTCCCACACACCAACAATTTTGTCTCAGCTGTCAAACAAGGACAGAGACTGCGTGAAAAGGAGGAGCAGTGTATGATGCTGCAGACAGGATCCTGGACGTGGGAGGAGATACTGGACGGTAAAGGATCCTGGACGTGGGAGGAGATACTGGCAGGAGAGGATCGCCTACCATGGAGGCAAGTGGAGATAGCAAAGGAGGAACAGCGACGATATGTGTGTTCACGACTAGCATGGAAACCCGAGAGGCACACGAGGAGATTGGCTGAGTCAGGTAGGAGACCTGAGCCAACTAATTGTGCTTACCATGCAGAGATGCGCACGATGTCTCCAGTGGGCTAGAATGGGCATCCAGCCAGGAAGGAGGGTGCCGGCTCAGCGCTCCTGGTCTCCAGTACACCTCCTTGGACCAGGATATCCTGCGCCGGCTCTGCGTACTGTGTCTCCGGTGAGTCTGCACAGCCCAGTGCGTCCTGTGCCAGCGCCCTGCTCCCCGCACTCACCCTGAGATGCGTGTCCCCAGCCCAGTACCACCAGTGCCGGCACTACGTACCAGACTTCCTGTGCGTCTCCAGAGCCCAGTATGCCCAGTTCCTCCTACCCGCACTCGCCCTGAGGTGCGTGTCCCCAGCCCGGTACCACCAGTGCCGGCACCACGCACCAGGCCTCCAGTACGCCTCCAGGGTCCAGTACTCCCTGTTCCTGCTCCTCGCACTCGCCCTGAGGTGCGTGTACCCAGCCCGGTACCACCAGTGCCGGCACCACGCACAAGGCCTATAATGCGCCTCACTAGTCCAGAGTGTCCGGCGACAGTACCCAGTCCAGAACTTCCGGCGACAGTACCCAGTCCAGAGCGTCCGGCAACAGTTCACAGACCGGAACCTCCAACGACAGGCCACAGTCCGGAACCTTCCACGATGGGCCACAGTCCGGAATCTCCCAAGACCCGGCCACAGTCCGGAATCTCCCAGCCCGGGGTCTCCAGCGACAGTCCCCAGTCCGGGGTCTCCAGCGACGGTCCCCAGCCCGGGGTCTCCATCGAGGGTCCCCAGCCCAAAGAAGGGGGGCGGCGTCCAGAACCAAAGCCGCCACCAAGGTTAGATGCCCACCCAGACCCTCCCATATAGGTTTAGTTTTGCGGCCGGGAGTCCGCACCTTTGGGGGGGGTCATGTCACGCCCTGACCTTAGTTATCTTTGTTTTCTTTATTATTTGGTTAGGTCAGGGTGTGACAAAGGTGGTGTGTTTAATTTTTGTATGTCTAGGGGTTTTTCTAGTCTAGGGGTTTATATGTCTATGGTTGCCTGGAATGGTTCTCAATCAGAGGCAGCTGTTTATCGTTGTCTCTGATTGGGAACCATATTTAGGTAGCCATATTCATTGGTTTATCTGTGGCCTATTTATTGTCTATGTATAGTTGCATGTCAGCACTAGTTGTTTATAGCGTCATGGTCGTTTTATTGTTTTGTGTAGTTTGTTTAGTGTTCCTTTTATTAAAGAAGAATGAATTCACATCACGCTGCGCCTTGGTCTCCTCCTTACGACGAACGTGACGTCAGCTTCAGAAGCGTCTGCACTCACTAAATGTTATGTGGTTATCCTTAGATATATTCTCCAGTCTTGTATAGAGGGAATTGTTGATATGTTGTAACATGTGCTTTGGAAATATGCACCACAAATGCTGTTTACATACATGTCTTTAGTGTTTTACAGTTAGAAAGATGAAAAAAGTGAATACCCCCAATCTCTATACAAGTCAAGTCCTGGAGGGTCTTAGCCAAATGGAGCCAAAAGATTAAGCTTGACTTCATCCAGTGTCCAGAAAAATGTATTTGCAGTATATATATATACTGTATATAAGATATATGCATATCTTAATACAATATTTCTGAAAAGTTTTAATACAAAACAAAGGATTATATTGGTGTCTGTATTCAAATGGTAAAAGTTAATGTTGGTATGATTAAGGGGGGAGAAAAATGACCCTATTAGGTTGTGTTGCCTGAGGCAGGGCCGACAATTACATCTGGCCTGCAAAAGTCCACCGGTGTGATTTGAGCCGCCCATTGATGTTGAGAAAAATATAATACATCTTCTGAAACACTATAGATTACAGAAATCGCTAGCTCTCACTGTTGTGGTAACCTGTTGGATTTCGAGTCAAGTCACTCCTCATGGGGATCACAATAGCTTAGCTTAGTTAGTCGGGGAGACTGAACGGGAGGAAGATGAACATTCAGGATTTGAGTGATCAATCCCAAAGTATTTGTGATTGCTTGGATTACTGCTATGATAAATGAATGCTAGCCCTTTGCCCCCCTAAATGTATGTTTAATCTACTGTTAAACTACATAATGTTTGATGGGATCAATAATGGGCTATAGGATTACTTCTTGGCTGAGACCACCTCCGTGAGACCCCTCTCCACAGCTGTGTCTGCCTGAATCCCAGCATCGCCATGAACCCTAATCAACATTCGATACGGAGTCCTCCATCGTTCTGCCTAAGGATCTTAATTACCATGGTAACATCTCAAAAACACCCAGTGCACCCCCAGAGTGTGTGGAGAGAGACAGAGAGACGGATAGACCGACAAAAGGGACAGGGACCCTCCCGGTGGTCTAGCACATTCCCTGTAGTGTGTATATACACATACTGTGCGTCTCTCCTGCATTATTCAAGTCTGTTTGTCTTTTCTAGACTTCCCCCTTTATAAGAGCAGTCCACGTACGTTAGGACTGTTCTGTACCGAGAGCAGACTGGGGGCAAATGTCTCCCTCCCTGCCGCCTGCCTGCCTGCCTGCCCGCCAAACACCCACCCACCACTCCTCCTCCCTCACAATCCACCACCACCAAACAGTGAATCAATACAAGAGTGTATTCAGGGATTGCAGGTCAGTTCCACTCTGAATGCACAGTGAGGGGAGGCAGACATGAGAGGACTGTGGATTTGCAGGCTTCTAGCTTGCTGTTCTGTTACCTCTACCTGTTATCTACCAGCGGCACGTCCAATTAATATGTCTCAGTCCGGTTTGGTTTGTAATTAACAGGCTGCTCCGTGAAGTGCCTGAGGGAGATGTCGTTTGCACCTAGCGATTGCCTATGGGCTTAAACTGACTTTGTGAGCATGTATGCCCAGGCTTATAAGAGGTGATAGAGAGTGTTTACAAGGTGGTGTAGATGCAGGGAAATGGAGACATACGTAGTTGGGATGACGTAGTAAGACGTAGTTGGGATGTTTCCCATGGGTTATGCAGAGAGAGAAGTTCTTTAGCTACATTTTCACCCAATAGTACAAAATAACATAAACATAACCAAAGAACCAGAGTTTCCGCCCTAAAGCTGCTCTATCAAATCCTGCTGCCAAATGCACACCCCATATGTGAATTAAAACTTCTTCGGGATCGGTGTCCCTTCCACCGGACGGTTGAGCTAAAATAGGCTAATGCGATTAGCATGAGGTTGTACGTAACAAGAACTTTTCCCAGAACATAGACATATCTGATATGGTCAGAAAGCTTAAATTCGTGTTAATCTAACTGCACTGTCCAATTCCCAGTAGCTATTACAGTGAAAGAATGCCTCTTTAGTGTCCTAAGTTTTCATAACTGTGACCGTAATTGCCTACCGTCTTAACGACCGTTCCACAGGTGCATGCTCATTAATTGTTTATGGTTCATTGAACAATCATGGGAAACCCTTTACGAATGAACATCTGTGAAATGATCTTTGAAAGACAGGGTCCTGAAAAAGGGACATTTCCTTTTTGCCGTGTTTACATTGTCCTTTCTCTTGCATTTCAAAGAATGGTAGTTTTTTTCTTTGTATTATCTTTTACCAGATCTATTGCTACTACATTCCTTTCACATTTCCATAAACTTCAAAGTGTCTCCTTTCAAACGGTACCAAGAATACGCATATCCTTGCTTCAGGGCCTGAGCTACAGGCAGCTAGATTTGGGTATGTCATTTTAGGCAAAAACTGAAGAAAAGGGGACAATCCTTAAGAGGTTTTAAAGTTATGAAGAAGACGACTTTCCAATAAAGAGCACCTTTCCTATAAACCAGGGCTAGTTTGGGACAGGTAGCTACAGGTAGCTAACATGCAAGGAATAGGTACTTTGTACCACATCAATAACCTGTCCATACTTTTTCACTCACTTCATCAAGTAGATGCCTGAATGTTGCAACTTCTCCTCCTCTCCTCTCTTCCTCTTTTCCGTCCTCCTCTAACCCAGCCCTTTCAGCAATTTATTCTCCCTCTGTTCTTCACTTTATCACAGACAAGAGAGCAAGGTGGCTGGATTGACAGAGATGGAACCTCAGCAGAGAGAATAATCAAGGCCTATCAAATGGCCTGAGATGAAAGCGTGTGGAATAAAAAAAAAAGTAATTTCGATTGGGAGCGTGGAGAAATCTGGCAGTGTCTTAACTGAGCCCTTTCATGGGAAAGGAGAAATATGGTTAAACTGAGATGTTACAACGACCTTCTCTCATATCCCCCAGATACTACCAGAGAAACGAGTTACACAGTTGAAGGCAATCAAATGAATGGTCCCAGAGAGGAAGAGAGGTTTGCCTTCCACATACCATCATTCATCTTAATTCAGTACATACATTAGCAACATCACATACAGGACCCATTCACCCAATCACATTACACACAACAGGGGGGGAGTGGGTTATTAAAGGTCCAATGCAGCCATTTTGATCTCAATATCAAATAATTAAATAAGTACTTTACTGTGATCATTTTCAATTAAAATGGTTAAAAAGAAACACAAACATTTGGAATTTTCCTATGAATGTCTGGGAGTAGACTGAGTGGGGAGGGGTAACCTGAAACCAGCTGTTGGCAGAGGGGTTTGGAACTCTCTTTCTCATTGGTCTATTAACTAATTTACCAAGGCCAAACCTCCATCCCACCAAAACATGCTGAAATTGCAGGTGGTCTTTTCAAACAGATCTAGGGCTGGGCGATTTGGACAAAATATCATATCACAGTATTTTTCACATTTATGACAGTATGACGGTATTTGACAGTTTTATATTTTTGCATAATAAAAGTTCTAAAATATGCTTTATAAGTAGTTAATGACCCTAGGGTGGACACACATACATAAGTGATTTCAATGGGTATTTCTCCATTCTGATTGTTTTATACTGATCAATCCAACTTAAAACAATTGCACCTTGTTATCATTTCCACATTGCCACGCTGGGCTGCATGAAATGGGCAAACTATTTAAGAGCACCTTTTAATTGGTTTAATTGGTGAACTGTAGGAATCATGAAAATAGTATGATTATTCTAATTCTATAGTTAGAATATAGTGGCATCACCTTGAATACATTGTTGTTTGACATGAAAATGAATAAATAAGCCAGGGAGGAATTTTTGACAGGGTAGGAACCTGAAACTGCGTGGTCACGCACGACTCCAACACCATCCTCAAGTTTCCTGGCGACACGATAGTGGTATGACTGATCACCAATGATGATGAGGCAGCCTATAGGGAGGAGGTCATAGACCTGGCAGTGTGGTTTCAGGTCAACAACCTCTCCGTCAACGTCAGCAAGACAAAGGACCTGATAGTGGACTACAGGAGACGGAGGGGCGAACACACCATCCACATCGATGGGGGCTGTGGTAGAGTGGGTCGAGAGCTTCACATTCCTCTGTGTCCACGTCACTAAGGAATTAACATGGTCCACACACACCCAGACAGTTGTGAAGAGAGCACGACAGCACTTCTTCCCCCTCAGAAGGCTGAAAAAATTTGGCATGGGCCCTCAGGTCTTCAAAGGTTTTACAGCTGCAACATTGAGAGCATCTTAACTGGCTGCAACACCGCTTGGTATGGCAACCGCAAGGCGCTACAGAGGGTGGTGAGTACGGCCCAGTACACCGCTGGTGCCGAGCTCCCTGCCATTCAGGATATCTATACCAAGCTGTGGCAGAGGAAGGCCCAGAAAATACAGAATCCATCCACCTAAGCCATAGACTATTCTTTCTGCTCCTGATTGGCAAGCGGTACCAGTGCAGTCTGGAACCAACAGAAGCCATAAGACTGCTAAACAAGACGGCTAAATAGCTATTCAAATGTCTACCATTTTTTTTGTGACTGGCTCTCTTGCATACTGACGCCACACACACACACACACACACACACACACACACACACACACACACACACACACACACACACACACACACACACACACACACACACACACACACACACACACACACACACACACACACACACACACACACACACACACACACACACACACACACACACACACCCTGCTGCTACATCTCATTCTAGTCGCTTTACCCCTACCTACAGTACCAGTCAAAAGTTAACACATCTGCTCATTCCAGGGTTTTTCACCATTTTTACTATTTGCTACATTGTAGAATTAGTGAAGACATGAAAACGATGAAATAACAGATGGAATCATTTAGTAACCAAAAAAGGGTTAAAATCACAAAATATTTTATATTTGAGATTCTTCAAAGTAGCAACCCTTTACCTTGATGACAGCTTTGCACACTTGTGTGCCTTGTTAAAAGTTCATTTGTGGAATTTATTTCCTTCTTAGTGCGTTTGAGACAATCAGTTGCGTTGTGATAAGGTAGGATTGGTATACAGAAGATAGCCTTATTTGGTAAAATACCAAGTCCATATTATAGCAAGAACAGCTCAAAATTGCAAAGAGAAACAACAGTCCATCATTACTTTAAGACATGAAGGTCAGTCAGTGCGGTACATCTCAAGAACTTTGAACGTTTCTTCAAGTGCAGTTGCAAAAACCATCAAGTGCTATGAGGAAACTGGCTCTCATGAGGCCACAGGAAAGGAAGACCCAGAGTTACCTCCGCTACAGATGATAAGTTCATTAGAGTTACTAGCCTCAGAAATCGACAATTAACTGCACCTCAGATTGCAGCCCAAATAAATGCTTCACATTATTAAACTCTGTTTCTGTTAAGTACTTTTTGGGTCCTCTTTTACCTGCATTCCAAAGGAGCCATGAGTTCAGCCCACTGAGTGCCGCTCCTTTCTCACGCAGTGTGAGATTGTGTTCTCTCAACCCCACACATACTCTAGAGAGAGCTCGGGTTGCTTACGTCATTTCACTCCTTACTGTAACAGACACATCTCAACATCAACAGTTCAGAGGAGACTGCGTGAATCAGGCCTTCATCATCGAATTTCTGCAAAGAAACCACTACTAAAGGACACCAATAAGAAGAGACTTAGGGGGCGCTAGAGAGCGTGCTATGGAGTAGACGTGCTTTGCTAGAGCTCCGCTCCATTTTGAAACAAATGAGTATTTATCTTAACCTCTCACAACCTATAACTTCAAACAAATATGACAAAGGGAAAAGGCACCAAAAAAGGGAGCCCTAAACAAGATAATTTGAATGAGATAGACAACGAACCAATTTCAATGTCGCCGATCCACGAGGAGTTAGCTGAAGAGGCTAGCTTCCAAGAGTTCCCCACAGAGCCTACGCAAAGTGACATACTGGTTGCCATAAACTCACTAAGCAAGAAGGTGGACAAAAGGTTGGCTGATATCTCAAAGAATATTGGGACTTTGGCGGAAACTGTGAAGGCAACTCAGAGAAGGGTGCATGAGGTTGAGCAGACGACAGTCGAGCACGAGGCCAGGCTACAGGACATAGATAAACAGTGCGTAACGTTCAAAAATTACAACAAAACCCTGAAAGCCCGACTGGAAATGCTCGAGTCGCATTCAAGACGCCAGAACATCCTAATATGTGGCATCCAGGAGGACACTAAGAAAGGTAACCCACTGAATTTGTCTCGGAGCTGATACCGGCCCTGCTGGGGAGTGAACACTTCAAAAAGGCCATCCTGATCGACCGCGCACACAGATCTCAGGCAACGAAGCCGGCCAAGGGCGGGCCACCAAGGCCATTCATTGTACGGATGCACTATCCCCAGACCAGGGATCTCATCCTCAAGCTGGCTAGTCAAAAGTTCCCCCTTAACTTCAACGGAGCCAGGGTGTCTTTCTACCCAGATCTTACCTTGGAGGTGAGGAACCAACGGAAAGAGTATGATGAGGTACACAACAAATGCAGGGCGGCCAAAATCCGATATGGATTCCTCTTCCCAGCCCGGTTTAAGGTGACAGTCGAAGGATCAACACGTACGTTTGACAAACCAAAAGAGGCCGATCTGTTCTTGACAAGCAAAGCTCCCTGGCTGAGGATACATTTATTGTCAACGGCTGTGTCAGCCGGTCTTGTTTGGTTGACCAAATACAGGCCAGGAATGTGTTTGAATTTCCGGCCTATGTCTTTTCAATTGGAAGATCAGAATTTGGGACTTATGATTAGTGAGATGTTGTGGCTAATATAGCATTGTTTGGCACATCATGTTTTAGCGCCACTCACCCAATAACGTGAGAGTTAAGTGTTAAGTGTTATTTAATATTAGCGTATATGCGGAGCATCTATAGACGACGAGTTAGTTCAAGCTGTATATCTAGACACCTTAAGGTTTGTGTGTTAGCCAAGGAGTGCTTCGTTTGGGGAAGTCACTCAGTAAAGGGACGGGAAGGGGGATGGGGTCTGTGTTTTATGTTCACGTTTATTATTAGTACAGGTGGCATGACAAGCTCATCCGCTGCCAAACGACTTAATGCCTTTTTGTTTTTCGCCGTGAGTTTGTGATTCACCGACCTGTCTTATCCCGCTGTTCTTCAGTGGGCGCACGGCGGGACGTTTTTCTTCTGAGTTTTGTATGACAGCAACAATTTGCTCTAAAATAAGAAATGCCACATAGTGACCAGGTGGAATAAAGATAGTCAGCTGGAACTGTAACGGTTAGGGCATGTGGTGAAACGAGCTAAGGTTTTTTCTCAACTTAAATCACTGCTGTTCATCGACTACAGCTCGGCATTCAACACCATAGTACCCTCCAAGCTCGTCATCAAGCTCGAGACCCTGGGTCTCGACCCCGCCCTGTGCAACTGGGTACTGGACTTCCTGACGGGCCGCCCCCAGGTGGTGAGGGTAGGCAACAACATCTCCTCCCCGGCTGATCCTCAACACTGGGGCCCCACAAGGGTGCATTCTGAGCCCTCTCCTGTACTCCCTGTTCACCCACGACTGCGTGGCCACGCACGCCTCCAACTCAATCATCAAGTTTGCGGACGACACAACAGTGGTAGGCTTGATTACCAACAACGACGAGATGGCCTACAGGGAGGAGGTGAGGGCCCTCGGAGTGTGGTGTCAGGAAAATAACCTCACACTCAACGTCAACAAAACTAAGGAGATGATTGTGGACTTCAGGAAACAGCAGAGGGAACACCTCCCTATCCACATCGATGGAACAGTAGTGGAGAGGGTAGCAAGTTTTAAGTTCCTCGGCATACACATCACAGACAAACTGAATTGGTCCACTCACACAGACAGCATCGTGAAGAAGTCGCAGCAGCGCCTCTTCAACCTCAGGAGGCTGAAGAAATTAGGCTAGTCACCAAAAGCACTCACAAACTTCTACAGATGCACAATCGAGAGCATCCTGGCGGGCTGTATCACCGCCTGGTACGGCAACTGCTCTGCCCTCAACCGTAAGGCTCTCCAGAGGGTAGTGAGGTCTACACAACGCATCACCGGGGGCAAACTACCTGCCCTCCAGGACACCTACCCCACCCGATGTTACAGGAAGGCCATAAAGATCATCAAGGACAACAACCACCCGAGCCACTGCCTGTTCACCCCGCTATCATCCAGAAGGCGAGGTCAGTACAGGTCCATCAAAGCTGGGACCGAGAGACTGAAAAACAGCTTCTATCTCAAGGCCATCAGACTGTTAAACAGCCACCACTAACATTGAGTGGCTGCTGTCAACACACTGACACTGACTCAACTCCAGACACTTTAATAATGGGAATTGATGGGAAATTATGTAAATATATCACTAGCCACTTTAAACAATGCTACCTTATATAATGTTACTTACCCTACATTATTAATCTCATATGCATACGTATATACTGTACTCTATATCATCGACTGCATCCTTATGTAATACATGTATCACTAGCCACTTTAACTATGCCACTTTGTTTACATACTCATCTCATATGTATATACTGTACTCGATACCATCTACTGTATCTTGCCTATGCTGCTCTGTACCATCACTCATTCATATATCCTTATGTACATAGTCTTTATCCCCTTACACTGTGTATAAGACAGTAGTTTTGGAATTGATAGTTAGATTACTTGTTGGTTATTACTGCATTGTCGGAACTAGAAGGACAAGCATTTCGCTACACTCGCATTAACATCTGCTAACCATGTGTATGTGACAAATACAATTTGATTTGATTTGATTTGGGTGCTGACATAGTGTTTCTTCAAGAAACTTATATTAAACGCTCCGCTCAGGCCAAGCTACGAGTCGGCTGGATCGGTCAGATATACCAGTCTAACTTTGATGCAAAAGCGAGAGGGGTAGCAATCCTGATAAGGAAAAACATTCAGTTTGTTTACTCATCCTCGATTTCAGATCCTAATGGTCGGTATATTATTGTGGCTGGTACACTGAATTCGAAACCAGTAACCTTGGTCAATTTATATGGACCCAACTTCGATGATCCATTATTTTTTCAAAGGGTATTTAAGGACATTGCAAATATCTCGGATACAAGTGTTATTGTTGGAGGGGACTTTAACTGTACGCTAGATCCTCTTTTAGATAAACAGCTATCAAGGTCTCTTCAACAATCAAATGCCAGTGTCTGTCTAAATACATTGATGACAAACCTTAACATAGTCGATATTTGGAGACTGACGCACCCAACAGACAGGGATTACTCTTTCTTTTCATCAGTTCATAAATCATATTCCAGAATTGACTATTTTTTGTTGGACTCCATACTAATTTCAGCAGCTGAGTCGGTTACCTATCACCCTATTCTAATTACGGACCACTCTCCTCTGTCCATGGTGCTGAAACTCGACAAACTAATTTCAGCAGCTGAGTCGTTTACCTATCACCCTATTCTAATTACGGACCACTCTCCTCTGTCCATGGTGCTGAAACTTGGCAATATGTCGACAGGTCGGCGACCGTGGCGCTTAGACGCATACCTGCTGAAAGATGAGGCTTTTTGTCAGTATTTGAAGGAGCAGATTGCATTTTTCCTCTGAACTAACGACACAGGGGATGTTGACGACTCCACCCTTTGGGAATCTCTAAAGGCTGTGATGAGAGGTTACATTATTTCTTATACATCAGAGAGGAAGAAACGCGCCAATACTAGGCTGAGAGAAATTGAAAAAGAGTTAGGAGAACGTTTTTAGGACGAATTCCTCGTATACAGTCCTTGAGAAGATCACAAAGTTAAAATATGAATACAATACCATCCTTTCGAAACGAGTGGGCTCTTTACTTGCTAGAAAGCAACAAAGTTATTTTGAACTGGGTGACAAACCACATAAATTATTAGCAAGGCAGCTAAGGCATGTACAGGCTTCTAGAGCGATTCACAAAATAAAAGACAAGAAGGGTAAAATAGTAACAGATCCGCAGGATATTAATAAATGCTTTGCACAGTTTTACTCAGAGCTATACCAATCAAAATGCGATGCTACTGATCCACAAACTATAGAACGCTTTCTCGCTGAATGTGAACTTCCTAAACTAGACAGGGGGCAGCTTCTGCACTTGATGCAGGGATAACTTTAGAGGAAATTAACACAGCGATAGCACAATTTCCAAACAGCAAGGCCCCTGGGCCCGATGGATATGTAATAGTATTCTATAAGAAGTACTGTGCCACGCTATCTCCACTTATGTTGCGAATGTTTAAACAATCCAAAGAAAATGCCAAACTCCCGCAAACACTGTATGAGGCTACAGTAGCACTGATCTTGAAAAAAGATAGAGATTTCATGGAGATGTCGTCTTATCGCCCCGTGTCGTTACTCCCCATAGAAAACAAGGTGTTGACAAAGATATTGGCAAACCGATTAAAAACATACATTTCCGACATCATACACCCTGACCAGACAGGTTTTTATCCCAGGCCGACACATACTACAATTTGAGACGCCTTTTCAACGTAATGTTACACGATCACAAGGTTGAGGCAGTGGTAATAGCTCTTGATGCAGAGAAGGCGTTTGATCGGAATGAGTGGAAGTATATGATGTCGGTTCTGGAGCACTTCGGGTTCGGAAAGGAATTTATTAATTGGATAAGAACTATTTATGCACACCCAATGGCATCCGTGGTAACCAATCAAGAAATGTTGCAGTCATTCCGCTTGTTCAAGGGGTGCCGACAGGGGTGCCCTATTTCGCCTGCTCCCTTCGCTATAGCCATGGAACCCCTTGCTACTCGCATTCGGGCATGCGCCGATATAGCTTCTAAAGGACACACAGCACAAAATGTCCCTATATGCAGACAATGTTCTTTTGTTTTTGTCCAAGCCTAAAACTTCTATTCCACCCTTACATAACTTGATAGACACATTTGGCTCCTTCTCTGGCTACAAGATAAACTGGCAAAAAAGTGAGTTGATGCCAATATCACGGCCTGTGGATATGCAATTTCTGCAATCTACAGTGATGGACAAGTTCACAAGCCTTGGCATTGTAGTGACAAGAGACCTTGATCAGCTATTGAAAGCGAATTGGGACATGAAAATATATCAGCTTAAACAAAACATAGATTTTTGGAAAACTCTGCCTATCTCCTTGGTTGGTAGTATAAACGTTATTAAAATGGTTGTCCTACCCAGGTTTCTTTACCTCTTCCAATGTCTTGTCACGTTCTGACCATTATTTCCTTTGTTTTGTCATTATTTAGTATGGTCAGGGCGTGAGTTGGGGTGGGCAGTCTATGTTTGTTTTTCTATGATTTGGGTATTTCTATGTTTCGGCCTAGTATGGTTCTCAATCAGAGGCAGGTGTCATTAGTTGTCTCTGATTGAGAATCATACTTAGGTAGCCTGGGTTTCACTGTGTGTTTGTGGGTGATTGTTCCTGTCTTTGTGGCACCAGATAGGACTGTTTTGGTTTTTTCACGGTTCTTGTTTTATAGATTGTTGTACTATCATCTTTATTAAAGATGCGCTAAACTAACCATGCTGCATTTTGGTCTGCCTCTTTCCCCAGAAAACCATTACATGTCTTCCCAATTTCATACCACAAAGCTATTTTAAGAAACTAGATTCAATAGTAACTCAATTTCTATGGGATAACAAGGCAGCCAGAATTTCAAAGAAGCATTTATGCAAGTACAAAATAGAGGGGGGCTTTGGCCTTCCTCACTTTAAACTGTATTATTGGGCTGCTAATCTGAACATTGTGTCTTTCTGGAGGGAAAGTATACCTGTGATGAGAAGAAGGATATGCCTGCATGGCTTTTGATTGAGCAGGCCTCCTGTCAACGTTCCTCACTCCCTGCACTTGTTAATAGCCAATCATATGTGAAGAAATCCACTTATGACTCTAACCCAGTCATTTGTCATACGCTTAAGATCTGGAAACAGATTAGGTATTTTCTTAACATACCCACTGTATACATTGACAGCCCGATTTGCCTGAATCATGCTTTCCACCCCACATTGGATGATGTGGTGTTTTCACAGTGGAGGGAGAAGGGGCTCACAACAATTGGTAATCTATACATGGATGGTCAGTTAGCTTCTTTTCAACAATTACAGGGAAAGTTCAACATGTCAACAACACGTTTTTTCAGATACCTCCAAATCAGGTATTTTGTAAGGACACATATCCCACAGTATGGCATGAAGCCAAATAGTCCTACATTAGATAGCTTGATCCTTGTCAAACCTCATTCAAAAGGGTCGGTCTCTAGACTGTATGATGTGCTACAGGCCCACATAGAGGTATCCAGAGACACCATTAAAAGGGCTTGGGAACAAGAACTTGGGTCAGAAATCTCATGAGGAATGGGTAGAAGCTCTCAGGAATATAAACCACAGTTCAGTGAATGCCAGACACAACCTTGTACAGTTTAAGGTGATACACAGGTTACATTACTCAAAAGTAAAACTACATAAAATATTCCCGGACACCTCACCACTGTGTGAGAGGTGCAAGCAGGATGAGGGGACGTTGACCCACTTATTCTGGACATGTCCTAAGTTACATGCTTACTGGGCTCTCATTTTTTATTTCTCATCTAGAGCCTTTGATAGAGTTCTGGCCCCAGACCCATTGGCCGCTCTGTTTGGTACAGTTGATGGGAATAACCACGAAGGGAAAGCGTTCTCTCTTTGTACTCTATTAGCCAAAAGGCTCATATTGCAATTTTGGAAACTGGAGACTGTACCTACCTTTGAAATGTGGTTACGGGATTTAGGGAATGTAATACATATGGAAATGATTCGATACAATACCTCCAATAGAAGTCCAATGTTTTACAAAATATGGCAGCCAATACTGGATAAATTGTCTAGTCCCGCTTCATAACTGGGTTGACGATCTGCTGCTACTCTGCGCTGTACTCCACTCAATATTAATTTTTGGCTTAACTACACTGCTTGTAATGACTATATGCCGTCTTCTTATACATGTACCACCTAATAGGATTTTGTTTTATTTTGTGTATGTCTGAGTTAAGTTTTGTTTTGTTCTCTAAATTGGCCATCCCATTCAACAGTACAATGAATGTCATTGTTAGTATTGCTGTCTTTTTTATTTTATTTTTTATTGTAAAATAAACATATTATATTAAAAAAGAAGAAGAAGAGACTTGCTTGGGCCAAGAAACATGAGCAATGGACATTAGACCGGTGGAAATCTGTCCTTTGATCTGACGAAGAGTAGGTGAACGGATGATCTCTGCATGTGTGGTTCCCACCATGAAGCATGGAGGAGGAGGTGTGATGGTGTGGGGGTGCTTTGCTAGCGACACTGTCAGTGATTTGTTCGCTACACTCGCATTAACATCTACTAACCATATGTTTGTGACCAATAAAATTTGATTTGAGTGAAGGGCAAGAAAGGTCTCGTGACTCTGTGGTCGAGAAACTGCTCTCTTTGAGTGACAGGGCTTGGTATGGGAAGAGGCATGCAGCAGGAGGTGAGGGAGAAAGACGACTCCAGTAGCAAATGGAGTAAACAATAAAAATGGACATCACACGTGCCAGAGTTGAGTATCTCATTTGAAAGTCCAAACGTTGAAATACCATTATAGAAGGTAAAGCAAAAATCCAAACCGGTCCGTGCATCAATACCGGTATACAGCAAAATAAGGTATACAGTCTCGCCCTAAACATGTCGTACCGTAAGGGCATTATCATATTTCTTTCACAATTTTCACAGTATTATTCTAACCTCATAGTGTGGATATAAAATAATATATAACACAAGAAAATCAAGTTTTGACAGCACTGGGCCTTTAAGTGTTCTGTGAAAAATGACTGTCACAAACCAAACACAGAATTTTATTTGATTTATTATCAAGAAACTGAAAGCAGCACGCAATATCTTCATAAAACAAACAGAAACTGGCGCATAACCTCTCATAATGTGCAATGCTAATGCAAATGGTTACAACATGCAGAATTTCAGTACCACAGAGTTTGGCTAAACACAAATGCATCAAACGTGAGCAAAACTGGGTTCAGTCCTATTAGCGTTATCGTACCAATTTCAACAACTTAAATTATAATTGAAGGTGGTGTACTGCTGTCCAAGTATCTGGAAACCTTTTATGCATTTACAGCATTAGTGGCAAAATTGGTCAATTCAGCCAGGGGTGTCTAACATCTGCAGTGTCTCTGATTTTAGAATAAACACACAAACAGATCAGAGAGATTTTAGATAGGAAATGAAATGAATGTGCTGTCAGCACTTCAGCAAGCTTGTGTCTGTGTGTGTGTGACGGGGGGTGGAGATGGGGGCAGAGGCGTGTGTGTGTGTAGAATTTGACTTATTGTGATTACGTGAGTACCAACCCTATCCACGTAATGCTGAATCTCTACTTTTCTCTAATCTTCAATCCTAGTTTATGCTGAGGTGGTGCAAACACACACATACGTCTGTGATGCATAGATAAAAAAATAAACAGCTTAAATTCATTAATTATCTCAATAGTCAGAAGGCACAACTCTCTGTAAATACCAAACATGAGTAGAAAGGGCTGGATCTTGAATGGTTATCCTAGAAACACAGATCCTTTATGGTAAAGATATGTCAAACTCATTCCATGGAGGGCCGAGATGGGCGGCTCTGGCGGTTCCTGACTGATGGGCGGCTCTGGCGGCTCCGGACAGGAGGGAGACTCTGGCGGCTCCGGGCAGGAGGGAGAACCTGGAGGGAAGAGACTGAGAGACAGCCTGGTACATGGGCCTGCCACAGGACCCACCAGGCTGGGGAGACCTACAGGAGGCCTGGTGCGTGGAGGAGGCACCGGATGGACCGGATTGTGGGGGAGCACTGGAGCTCTGGTGCGGAGCCTTGGAACCACTCCTCCAGGCTGGATGACCACTTTAGCCCGGACCCTCCAGAGTGCAGGCACAGGTTGAACCGGGCTGTGGGTGAGCACTGGAGATCTGGTGCATACCACTCACATCTCTCCCTTAGGCTCAATGCCCACATTTGCCCGGCACGGGCGGAGTGCAGGCATAGGGCGCACTGCACCCTCCCAGCACTCCGGAGACACAGCACGCAGAGCCGGCGCAGGATACCCTGGGCCGAAACGGTGTACCGGAGACCAAACACGCTGAGCCGGCACAATACGCCCTGGCTGGATGCTCACTCTCGCATGGCACTTGCTGGGAGCTGGTCTATAGCGCACCAGGCTATGAGCGTGTACTGGCGACACCGTGGGCTTGACCACATAACACGGTGCCTGACCAGTACTGCGCTTCTTCCGGTAAGCACATGATATTGGCTCAGGTCTATGCCTGACTCCGCCAATCTCCCCCTGTGCGACACCCCCCAAAATAATTTTGGGGGCTGCCTCTCGTGCCTGTTGCGCTGCCTTACCTCATATCGCCGCCACTCAGCTTTCGCTGCCTGTAGTTCTTCCTCGGGGCGGCGATATTCCCCAGCCTGTGCCCAGGGTCCCTTGCCGTCCAATATCTCCTCCCATGTCCATTTCTCCAGATATCGCTGCCTCTCGTTACCACGCTGCTTGGTCCTTTCTTGGTGGGTAGTTCTGTAACGATTGTCGTCGGGAGAAGGAGAAGAGGACCAAAGTGCAGCGTGGTACGTATTCATAATAATTTTAATAAAGATGAATACTGAACAAAAACAACAAACCGAAAAAAAACGAACAGTTCTGTAAGGTGCAACAAAAACAATATACAGAAAATAACTACCTACAACCCATAGTGGGAGAACAGGCTGCCTAAGTATGGTTCTCAATCAGAGACAACGATTGCCAGCTGCCTCTGATTGGGAACCATACCAGGCCAAACACATAGAAATAGAAAACATAGAACACAAAACATAGAATGCCCACCCCAACTGACGCCCTGACCAAACTACAATAGAGACATAAAGAAGGAACTAAGGTCAGGACATGACAAACAGTCACTAGTGACCAGGCCCTCCACGGAATGAGTTCGACATACTTGCTTTAAGGCATGTTGAAAATCGAAATTAGTCATAAAGAAACCCATCTCATGAAGACATAAAGAAATAGGGCTTCTCTAAACAGAAAGGAAGCTTTCACCGTTTTGTACCTCCTGCATTACATCAATCTAAAACATTACATCGATTTAATCTTCTCTGTGATACGTATATAGGGGGCAGGAGGTCCAATAACAGAACTTTTACAGTTCTATGATAAAGTGAGGATGGAGGGACTTGTGGTGAGAACTTCTCGCAGGACAACTCTATGCATTGTATTGGGCACTACAATGCAGGCAACTAAAGATGTAAACCCCAAGAAATAAATGACAAACCATACTCAATGGAATACCTCCTATCCAAAAGCCAATGAACCCAGAGAAAAGCTTTGGCTCTGTGCTATTATTCATTTGATCTCCAATGAGAAATCTCTTTGAAAACAATACACTCTTAACCTGTTAAGTCGACCCTCTACTTTTTCGAACATTCTGTTAAAAATCGCACAACATTTCAGCGCCCTGCTACTCAGGCCAGGAATATAGTATATGCATATGATTAGTATGTGTGGATAGAAAACACTCAGACGTTTATAAAACTGGTTAAATCACGGCTGTGACTATAACAGAACGTGCGTTTCATCGAAAAGTGCAGGAATATCTGATCACTGAAAATGGAAATAAATATCCATCCGCGACTTCAAGGAATTGTTCAAAGTGAATCGAATTACATGAGACCGAGGTTTCAGTGCCTACAGCTTCCACACGTTGTCTAGAGTCTTATCATTTGATTCACAATTGATTCTTGGTCTAACCGAATCAAGGGAATCGATTCCCTCCGGTCCCCGACCGGATGTTTTGGTCGAGCTCTCTCCAAGACATTTTTTTCAAAACAGACACCTATAGAATTGACATCGCCTCCTGATGAATTTTATCGCTTATTAACGTGTACTAATACCTAAAGTTGCATTACAAAAGTATTTCGAAGTGTTTTGTGAAAGTTTATCGTCGACTTTTTGAATTTTAAAAAATGACGTTACGTTATGAAACGCTATTTTTTTCCGTTTATCACACAGTCTTCATAGATCGATATCTAGGCTATATATGGACCGATTTAATCGAAAAAAAGACACAATAGTGATTATGGGACATCTAGGAGTGCCAACAAAGAAGATGGTCAAAGGTAATGAATGTTTTATATTTTATTTGTGCGGTTTGTGTAGCGACGACTATGCTAATTATTTTGTTTACGTCCCCTGCGGGTCTTTTGGGGTGTTACATGCTATCAGATAATAGCTTCTCCTGCTTTCGTCGAAAAGCATTTTAAAAATCTGACTTGTTGCCTGGATTCACAACGAGTGCAGCTTTAATTCAATACCCTGCATGTGTATTTTAATGAACGTTTGAGTTTTAACGAGTGCTATTAGCATTTAGCGTAGGGCATTTGCATTTCCAGAGCTCTAGATGGGACGCCTGCGTGCCAGGTAGGACCAAGAGGTTAACTCAAGGAGAGATTTGCACACTTCAAAAAGGATTTTAAAAAATTGAGGTAGGTCAGTTTAATTTTTTTTTAAATATTATGTTTTTACTTTACTTATTTTTATATTTTTTACAGTACAAGTCACATGTTTGGACACACCTACACCGTTCACCATCAGGAGGTCTAGTTCACCGGCCTTCTAGGCGTCACTGAACTGGATCGTCACCAGAAACCCCGGACTGTTTTGTCTCATTAAGCACACCCCGGTTCCCATTCCCCCTGATTGTTTGTTATTGTTCCATGTCTGTTGGTCTTGTGAGTACCTGTGCTCTGTTGTATCGGCTTGCGTGTTACCATGTTAGTGCGCTATTGTTATTATGTGTATTGTTATTACGGGTCTCGTCCCGTGTAATTATAGAGGTTTACACCTCGCTCTTTGTTTGGGTTACAGCCCTGTATTATATATATATATATATATACACGTGTTTGCTTTGGGTCTTTGTCCCCATCATGTTCATGACGTACGCTATTTTGGGTAGAGAAATAAAATAAAAACATTTAGTATTCCTGCGCCTGTCTCCTATCATTACACAACGTGTCAATTCCAGATTTTTTCTTTATTTTGACTATTTTCTACATTGTAGAATAATAATGAAGACATCACAACTATGTAATAACACACATGAAATCATGTATTAACCAAAAAAATGTTCTTCAAAGTAGCCACCCTTTACCTTGATGACACTTGTGTGCCTTGTTAAAAGTTCATTTGTGTAATGTATTTCCTGTCACGAATATTACCGAAGGTGACTCCCCTTCTTGTTCGGGTGGCGCTCGGCGGTCGTCGTCGCCGGTCTACTAGCTATCGCCGATCCGTTGTTCTGTGTTCGTTTAGTTTTGTCTAATTGGTAGCACCTGTTTCTAGTTTGGTTGTTAGGATAGGGTATATATAGTCTGTTTAGCCCGCTTCTGTTTCGTGCGGGCTTGTTCGTCTGTTTTGTTGGTTGAGTGTATTTTGTTGTATTTTGGGTTACACGCTGTCCGGTTATATTTCTGTTCATTTGTGTTTTCACTTTGTACATGTTGTGTTTCGGGACATTAAAGCGTGTTGTTTTTCCCACATCTTTGCTCTCTGCGCCTGACTCCACACCTCTTCACTCATAAGTGTGACATTTCCATCTTAATGCATTTGAGCCAATCAGTTGTGTTGTGACAAGTAAGGTGTGGTATACAGAACATAGCCTTATTTGGTTAAAGACCAAGTCCATATTATGGCAAGAACAGCACAAAAAAGCAAAGAGAAACAACATTCCATCATTACTTTAAGACATGAAGGTCAGTCAGTGCGGAACATTTCAAAAACATTTCAAGAACCTTATGATGAAACTGGCTCTCATGAGGACCGCCACAAGAAAGGAAGACCCAGAGTTACCTCTGCTGCAGAGGATAAGTTAATTAGAGTTACCAGCCTCAGAAATTGCAGCCCAAATAAATGCTTCAAAGAGTTCAAGTAACAGACACTCAACATCAACTGTTCAGAGGGGACCTCATGAATCAGACCTTGGCCGAATTGCTGCAAAGAAACCCCTACTTAAGGACACCAATAAGAAGAAGAGACTTGCTTGGGCCAAGAATCATGAGCAATGTACATTAGACCGGTGGAAATCTGTCCTTTGGACTGATGATTCCAAATTCAAGATTTTTGGTTCCAACCGCCACGACTTTGTGAGATGCAGAATAGGTGAATGGATGATCTCCGCATGTGTGCTTCCCAACGTGAAGCACGGAGGAGGAGGTGTGATGGTTTTTGGGTGCTTTGTCTTGTGACACTGTCTGCGATTTATTAACAATTCAAGGCACACTTAACCTGTAAGGACCGATGCTGGAGACGAGAAGCAAGTAAAGGGAGTGAACATTTAATGGAAAATGAACGTCAAACAAAACAAGAACAGCGTCTGGACGGGGGGAACAAAACAAGATTACGACAATAATGCTGACACAGGGAACAAAACTAAGGACCAGACAGATATAGATGGGGAAATCAACAACGTTAAGGAGTCCAGGTGAGTCCAATGAGCGCTGATGCACGTAATGATGGTGACAGGTGTCCGTAATGAAGAGCAGCCTGGCGTCCTTGAGCACCAGAGAGGGGGAGTGGGAGAAGGTGTGTTAACCAGCATGGCTACCACAGCATTCTGCAGCAATACTCCATCCCATCTGGTTTGAGCTTAGTGGGACTATTGTTTGTTTTTCAACAGGACAATGACCCACCACACCTCAAGGCTGTGTATTGGCTATTTGACCAAGAAGGAGAGTTCTGGAGTGCTGCATCAGATGACCTGGCCTCCACAATCACCTGACCTCAACCCAATTGAGATGGTTTGGGATGAGTTGGACCACAGAGTGAAGGAAAAGCAGCCAACACGTGCTCAGTATATGTGGGAACTCCTCATGAAGCTGGTTGAGAGAATGCCAAAACTGGGTAAAGCTGTCATCAAGGCAAAGGTTGGCTACTTTGAAGAATCTAAAATCTAAAATATATTTAGATTTGTTTAACACTTTTTTGGTTACTACATGATTCCATATGTGTTATTTGATAGTTTTGATGTCTTCACTACTTTTCTACAATGTAGAAAATAGAAAAATAATGAAAAACCCTGGAATGAGTAGGGGTGTCCATATGTTTGACTGGTACTGTACATACGAACGACAACTTACAGACACATACAAACAATGACAACATCTCATCTGCCCAGACTTGCATGCTTACACCTCCATCCCTAGCGCTTGGTCACACCCCCATCCCTAGCGCCTGGTCACACCCCCATCCCTAGCGCCTGGTCACACCCCCATCCCTAGCGCCTGGTCACACCCCCATCCCTAGCGCCTGGTCACACCCCCATCCCTAGCGCCTGGTCACACCGCCATCCCTAGCGCCTGGTCACACCCCCATCCCTAGCGCCTGGCCACACCCCCATCCCTGGCGCCTGGCCACACCCCCATCCCTAGCCCCTGGTCACACCCCCATCCCTAGCGCCTGGCCACACCACCATCCCTAGCGCCTGGCCACACCACCATCCCTAGCGCCTGGCCACACCACCATCCCTAGCGCCTGGCCACACCCCCATCCCTAGCGCCTGGTCACACCCCCATCCCTAGCGCCTGGTCACACCCCCCCCATCCCTAGCGCCTGGCCACACCACCATCCCTAGCGCCTGGCCACACCCCCATCCCTAGCGCCTGGCCACACCCCCATCCCTAGCACCTGGTCACACCCCCATCCCTAGCGCCTGGCCACACCCCCATCCCTAGCGCCTGGCCACACCCCCATCCCTAGTGCCTGGCCACACCCCCATCCCTAGCGCCTGGTCACACCCCCATCCCTAGCGCCTGGTCACACCCCCATCCCTAGCGCCTGGTCACACCCCCATCCCTAGCGCCTGGTCACACCCCCATCCCTAGCGCCTGGTCACACCCCCATCCCTAGCGCCTGGCCTGGCCACACCCCCATCCCTAGCGCCTGGCCACACCCCCATCCCTAGCGCCTGGCCACACCCCCGCCTGGCCCCCTAGCGCCTGGCCACACCCCCATCCCTAGCGCCTGGCCACACCCCCATCCCTAGCGCCTGCATTATTGTTTGCCGCTTGGTCTTAAATTGTATCAATTTGTTTTTCTCATTCACACATGCTATTTCAAAATTCAAATTCATTGTGTCAGTAATGGTGGATTGATTAACTTCCAAGATTTTAGTATAAGTCAGTCAGTCAGTATAATTGGAAACAAACTGTGGAATGTGGTGCTGAGTGTGCTGATGAAGTGAACATTCTGAGTAAATAGACGATTTGCAATCTTCATTTCAATGTCATTCGTTAAACCGTTTCACCATGATCACGGTTTTTCTTTTTGTTGGCATGGATGTAACATTCCTTCATATTTACTGTTGAGGCTTGGGTAGCTGAGAGGAGAGTAGACTAGGATGGAGAAGAAGAGAGGTATTTAGTGGGTGTTTTGTTCTCACTGTGTGCCCTGTCAGAAAATAAACATTGACATATCCAATTAAACCCAAGGACGAGGGGACACGGTGAGCCACTATGATAAGAAAGTCTAGACAAGGTCATCCACAGTACCTCTGCTCTGCATAGCAAGGTACAGGCATAAACACCAGTGGAGGCTGCTGACGGGAGGACGGCTCATAATAAGGGTTGGAATAGAGTCAATGGAAGGGCATCAAACACATCGATGTGTTCGATACCATTCCATTGACTCCAATCCAGCCTTATTATGAGCCGTCCTCCCGTCAGCAGCCTCCACTGATAAAGACCCATCCCAAATACAGGGGAGAGAGTAAGATGTATCACAATGTATCACACATCATGATCTGTGATACATTGGGGTATTGGGGTGGAGAGTTTGACTGGATGGCTGGATGGCGGTTGAATATGTGGTTTACTGCGGCCAAGGAAGCAACTGGGACCTTTAGTTGGGGTCTCCAGCTCTGGGGGGCATCTGTTCTCTAATTAGCCCAATTAGGCAGACCCATTGACCATTAGCATGCTGCCGCTGTAGAGCCTACCAGAGCCTGCCTGCTTTCGGTTGGAGCAGCAAACACACCCAGAGATCTTCCTCCCTCTCCAGGCCCCATCCTCCCACCCTCTTTACCACTGCTGCCTCAAGTGAGGTTCTGATCCACCACCGGAGGTCATCATTATGAACCCAGCTCAAACGCTGCCAGGAAGCCAGCGAGCAACCACCCAGCATGTCTATTTATCATGGTCATCTATCTCTCTCTGTACCTCTCTCTCTCTATCTATCCCTCACTATCCCCTCTCTATATCTATCTCACTCTCTCCCTCACTGTAAACAGATTCCCTATTTGCTGACGAGACTGAGTGAGCATCACATCTGTGCACTGAACATCAAAGCACACTTGTGATATGTAAATAGGGCAGAACTAAACGTCAGAAGTATTGTTGAATTATTTATTCCATCTATAGGTCTCTCTGAAGATGAGTGTGTATGGATCAAATGGGAACATAAATACAGCCAATAAACATACTGTCATATAAATTACTATTCTGATAATGCACAGCCTGCTCCTTTATGCAACTTACCACTGACACCTTTAATAATACTCTTTGATGGAAGAAAGTGGGGCATTAGTGCGCTGGACACACAATATGTCCAAGGTTTAGTTGTGAGCTGGCGTGTGTTGTGGCTGATGAAGCGTGCTGAGTTAGTGTACTCGCATCATTGAGACTGACACACACTGACTCACTCTGGAAATGGGCACTGGAATGGCTTCTCACGTGTGTGCCTTCAGCCCCTCAGGTCTGTGATCAAGTATAGTCCTGCTCACAGTCCTCATGGCTCCCTTTTAAAGATTGTGTGTGTGTGTGTACAGACACAGATACACACAGACACACAAATATGAAATGCAGTATCTGCGGGGCAGCAGTGGCTCGTGGGTCTACATAGCCACATCCATACACACACATGCAGTCAGAGCAGACCCTAGCCTTCTAGGGGCCCTAAGTGGAACATTTTATTGGTCCCCCTCTTGACAGCAGAGAGAAAACACTTACATTTTAGAGTTCATTTCCTGCAATTCTACACATTTTGCCATGGGGCATAGAGAATATGTTGCAGTTTTAAAATAACTTTTCTGCAATTCTACACATTTGGCCATGGGACAGAGAGAAGATTAAGCAATATAACAAATGTCATCCAATTCTAATCATTTTGCCATAAAGTGGAGAGAAATCTTATGTCACATTCTGACCTTTATTTCCTTTGTTTTGTATTTATTTAGTATGGTCAGGGCGTGAGTTGGTTGGGCAGTCTAAATGAGTTTTTCTATGTTTTGGGTTATTTCTATGTTTCGGCCTAGTATGGTTCTCAATCAGAGGCAGGTGTCATTAGTTGTCTCTGATTGAGAATAATACTTAGGTAGCCTGGGTTGCACTGTTTGTTTGTGGGTGATTGTCTATGTTGATGGCTTGTTTCAGCGCGGTTCGCATTAGCTTCACGGTTGTTATTTTGTTTACTGTTTTTGTAAAGTGTTTCAGTGTTCAGTTCTTTCTTTAATTAAACATTCAACATGAACACATATCACGCTGCATTTTGGTCCTCCCATCCTTCTCGCCTCTCCTCTTCAGATGAAGAGGAGGATGACCGTGACAGAATCACCCACCAACCAAGGACCAAGTGGCGTGGTAAAAGGAAGCAGCACCAGCAGCAGCAGCAGCAGCAGCAGCAACAACAGCGGCCAGCATCACAGGACTCCTGGACATGGGAGGAGATACTGAATGCCGCCCCAAAGCAGAGCTGGAGGCAGCGAAAGCTGAGCGGCGGCGATATGAGGAGGCAGCACGGCAGTGCGACAGGTACGAGAGGCAGACCCACATTTTTTTTTTTGGGGGGGGGGGGGGCAGACGAGGTGTGGTACTAAGCCAGGTAGCAGACCTGAGCTCACTCCTCGTGCTTATTATAAGCAGCGCATTACTGGTCAGGCACCGTGTTATGCGGTTAAGTGCACGGTGTCGCCAGTACGTGCCCATAGCCCGGTGCGCTATAGGGAAGCCCCCCGAAAGTGCCATGCGAGTGTGGGCATCGAGCCAGGGCGTATGGTGCCTGCTCAGCGGGTCTGGTCGCCAGTACGCAGTTTTGGTCCATGGTATCCTGCGCCGGCTCTGCGTGCTGTGTCTCCGGGGCGCTGGGAGGGTGCAGTGCGTCCTCTGTCTGCGCTCCGCTCGTGCCGGGCAAATGTGGGAGTGGAGCCTAAGGGAGAGGTGCATGTAGTAAGCACTAGATCTCCTGTGCTTACCCACAGCCCGGTTCAACCTGTGCCTGCACTCTGGAGGGTCCTGGCTAGAGTAGTTGTACAGCCTGGGGAAGTGGTGCCAAGGTTGCACTCCGGTGCTCCCCCACAGCCCGGTCCTTCAGGTGCCTCCTCCTAACACCAAGCCTCCTGAAGGTGGTTCCTGTGGCATCCCCACGCACCAGGCTGTCTCGCTGTCTCCTCCCTGCCGGAGTCCCCCGCCTGTCCGGCGCTGCTGCCGGAGTCCCCCGCCTGTCCGGCGCTGCTGCCGGAGTCCCCCGCCTGTCCGGCGCTGCTCCCCCGCCTGTCCGGCGCTGCCCGGAGTCCCCGCCTGTCCGGCGCTGCTGCCGGAGTCCCCGCCTGTCCGGCGCTGCTGCCGGAGTCCCCCGCCTGTCCGGCGCTGCTGCCGGAGTCTGAGGCGCCAGAGCCCCTCAGCCCAGAGGCGCCAGAGCCCCTCAGCCCAGAGGCGCCAGAGCCCCTCAGCCCAGAGGCGCCAGAGCCCCTGCCCGTCTGTCCAGAGCTTCTGCCCCTTTGTCCCGAGCTGCCGCCCCTCTGTCCAGTGGGGTCATTGAGAAGGGTGGCCGTGGTTAGAAAGCCACAGAGGCGGACAATAAAGCGGACTAAGACAATGGTGAAGTGGGGTCCGCGTCCCGCGCCAGAGCCACCATCGCGGACAGACGCCCACCCAGACCCTCCCCTATAGGTTAAGGTTTTGCGGCCGGAGTCCGCACCTTTGGGGGGGGGTACTGTCACGTTCTGACCTTTATTTCCTTTGTTTTGTATTTATTTAGTATGGTCGGGGCATGAGTTGGGTGGGCAGTCTGTTTTTCTATGTTTTGGGGTATTTCTATGTTTCGGCCTAGTATGGTTCTCAATCAGAGGCAGGTGTCATTAGTTGTCTCTGATTGAGAATCATACTTAGGTAGCCTGGGTTGTTTGTGGGTGATTGTCTATGTTGATGGCTTGTTTCAGCGCGGTTCGCATTAGCTTCACGGTTGTTATTTTGTTTACTGTTTGTGTATAGTGTTTCAGTGTTCAGTTCTTTAATTAAACATTCAACATGAACACATATCACGCTGCATTTTGGTCCTCCGATCCTTCTCGCCTCTCCTCTTCAGATGAAGAGGAGGACGACCGTGACATCTTAGTTTTTAATCTGGTATCTGAGTGAGAGTGACTAACAAAATCAAAGGGGCCACCCGTCGGTAATTCGACCATGAAAGCTAAATTTAGATAGCTGGCTAGATTGGTAAATTAATCTAAAAAGTGTTAGCTGACTTGGCTAATTGTGTGGCTGTCAGTAACTGACGTAACAAATTAAATTAATTTATATAGCCCTTCTTACATCAGCTGATATCTCAAAGTGCTGTATAGAAACCCAGCCTAAAACCCCAAACAGCAAGCAATGCAGGTGTAGAAGCACGGTGGCTCGGAAACTCCATAGAAAGGCCAAAACCTAGGAAGAAACCTAGAGAGGAACCAGGCTGAGGTGGCCAGTCCTCTTCTGGCTGTGCCGGGTGGAGATTATAACAGAACATGGCCAAGATGTTCATAAATAATAATCACAGTAGTTGTCGAGGATGCAACAAGTCAGCACATCAGGAGTAAAATGTCAGTTGGCTTTTCATAGCCGATCATTAAGAGTATCTACTACTCCTGCGGTCGCTAGAGAGTTGAAAACAGCAGGTCTGCGACAGGTAGCATGTCCGGTGAACAGGTCAGGGTTCCATAGTCACAGGCAGAACAGTTGAAACTGGAGCAGCAGCACGGCCAGGTGGACTGGGGACAGCAAGGAGTCATGATGCCAGGTAGTCCTGAGGCATGGTTCAAGGGCTCAGGTCCTCCAAAAGAGAGAATTAGAGGGAGCAATCTTAAATTCACACAGGACACCGGATAAGACAGAAGTACTCTAGATTTAGCATACTGACCCTAGCCCCTCGACACAAACTACTGCAGCATAAATACTGGAGGCTGAGACAGGAGGGGTCAGGAGACAGGGCCAAAGTACCCTGGACAGTACCCCCGGACAGGGCCAAACAGGTAGGATATAACCCCACCCACTTTGCCAAAGCACAGCCCCCACACCACTAGAGGGATATCTTCAACCACCAATTTACCATCCTGAGACAAGGCCGAGTATTGCCCACAAAGATCTCCGCCACGGCACAACCCAAGGGGGGGCGCCAACAAGCAAAAAACTGCTGATGCACAACCAAATTTAGAAATTGCACCTTGTGTATTCTACTATTCTAACTCTCAACAGTAAGTTGAGACCGTGACGGAGTTTCTAAAAACAATTTTTTTTAAATCACCAGGGACCTACAACAGGGGAGCCCTGCATTAAGGGATTGTATACACACCACGCACACTCTCTCACACACAACACACCATAACACAAACAACACAGCCTGCAGGCACACACACAGAGATGCCCATGAGCACACACACACACACAGCCACCCCCACTGTTATCAGTGCTACACTGACTAGCTGACTGCTCCTTTGTGTGACTCAATGTAAAATCAGAGAGATTAGACTGTTTAAAAAATGTCCAAGCACTGAGGCATGCAGGATCAAAACCTCAGAGCTTCACAAAAGCTCTCTCCACAAATATAAATACACACACACAACATTTTCATTCTTCGACATCTGTGTCGAATCCCCTGCCGCCAGGAGTGATGAAAGCTCTGCCTATAATAACCCAACAATCAAACAGTCTCAGATAGAATGAGGCTACAGAATGAGGTGTTGAATTCCATTTAATCTCACCTGACAGAAAACATACCCCCCCATCCATCCCATCTCTACCATCCTCCCTCCGCCCTCCCTCCTCCCCCATTCCATACACCTGTCCTTACTCACTTCACTTCCACATTTTGTACCGTCTCTTCTTGCAACTTTCAACCCACCCCATGCTTTGTGGTACCTTTCATATCAGTAGTCTCTCCTTGGTCTTCCTTCACAGTCTTTCTCTTTGGATACCCATGTCCCTCTAGTGTGCAGGCTCTGGGAATTGAGCTGCTCTTCCTGCTATTGAAAATCAAATAGCCTGAGATCACTTTTGTCAGATCGTATAGAAAGGAAAGAGGAGAATTCAATCACCAGGGATTCCAGGGACCTAAAGCTGTTTCCATTGATCATCCAGTCCACCTGTGGTAAATTCAGTTGATTTGACATGATTTTGAAAGTCATGTAGCTGTCAATTTAAGGTATCACAGTTGGCAGTGCATGTCAGAGAAAAAAACAAGCCATGAGGTCGAAGGAATTGTCTGTAGAGCTCAGAGACCGGATTGTGTCCAGGCACAGATCTGGGGAAGGGTACCAAAAAATGTCTGCAGCATTGAAGGTCTCCAAGAACACAGTGGCCTCCATCATTCTTAAATGGAAGAAGTTTGAAGTCACTCTGACACTGTTCTAAAGTTCCTCTGAGGAGATGGGAGAACCTTCCAGAAGGACAACCATCTCTGCAGCACTCCACCAATCAGGCCTTTATGGCAGAGTGGCCAGACGGAAGCCACTCCTGAGTAAAAGGCACATGACAGCCCTTTTGGAGTTTGCCAAAAGGCACCTTCTTTGGTCTGATGAAACCAAGATTGAACTCTTTATCTTGAATGCCAAGCGTCAGGTCTGGAGGAAACCTGGCACCAACCATACGGTGAAGCATGGTGGTGGCAGCATCATGCTGTGGGGATGTTTTTCAGCGGCAGGGACTGAGAGACTAGTTAGGATCGAGGAAAAATATTAACAGAGCAAAGTACAGAGAGATCCTTGATGAAAACCTGCTCAGGAGTGCACAAGACCTCAGACTGGGTCTTCTAACAGGAAAAGGATCCTAAGCACACAGCCAAGACAACGCCGGAGTGGCTTCGGGACAAGTCTCTGAATGTCCTTGAGTGACCCAGCCAGAACCCAGACTTGAAACCGATCAAACATCACTGGAGAGACCTGAAAATAACTGTGCAGCAATGCTCCCCATCCAACCTGACAGAGCTCCTCAAATACAGGTGTGCCAAGCTTGTAGCGTCATACCCAAGAAGACTTGAGGCTACCAAAAGGTGCTTCAATAAAGTACTGAGTAAAGGGTCTGAATACTTAGTTTTCTATTTTTGCTTTGTCATTATGGGGTATTATGGGGTATTATGGGCAGCAGGGTAGCCTAGTGGTTAGAGCGTTGGACTAGTAACCGGAAGGTTGCAAGTTCAAACCCCCGAGCTGACAAGGTACAAAATCTGTCATTCTGCCCCTGAACAGGCAGTTAACCCACTGTTCCTAGGCAGTCATTGAAAATAAGAATTTGTTCTTAACTGACTTGCCTAGTAAAATAAAGTAAAAAAAAAAAAAAAATGGGGTATTGTGTGTATATTTATGAGGAAAAATTGAAAACATTGTAGAATAAGGCTGTCATGTAACAAAATGTGGAAAAAGTCAAGTGGTCTGAACACTTTCCGAATGCACTGTATACCCTTTTCATACATAGGACGCCACTACAGTAATGGGTCGATAACGACAATTGATAACCTTTCTATAAGGACAAAAGGCAAGACATAAAAGCAGATGCAGGAAGCAGATGGTTGAGCTCCGATATTTATTAATACACCAAGCGGTAGGCAAAAGGTTGGTCGGGGACATGCAGAGTCCAAAACAGTACCAGTCTCGAGGTCAAGCCAGGCAGGGGTTCAGTAACCAGATCCCAGTCCAAACAGTACAAGGGGATAGGCAGACTTGAAGACAGGACAGGCAGAGTGGTCAGGCAGGCGGGTTCGGAGTCAGGACAGGCAGAGTGGTCGGGCAGGCGGGTTCGGAGTCAGGACAGGCAGAGTGGTCGGGCAGGCGGGTTCGGAGTCAGGACAGGCAGAGTGGTCGGGCAGGCGGGTTCGGAGTCAGGACAGGCAGAGTGGTCGGGCAGGCGGGTTCGGAGTCAGGACAGGCAGAGTGGTCAGGCAGGCGGGTTCGGAGTCAGGACAGGACAGGCAGAGTGGTCAGGCAGGCGGGTTTGGAGTCAGGACAGGCAGAGTGGTCAGGCAGGCGGGTTCGGAGTCAGGACAGGCAGAGTGGTCAGGCAGGCGGGTTCGGAGTCAGGACAGGCAGAGTGGTCAGGCAGGCGGGTTCGGAGTCAGGACAGGCAGAGTGGTCAGGCAGGCGGGTTCGGAGTCAGGACAGGCAGAGTGGTCAGGCAGGCGGGTTCGGAGTCAGGAGGACAATGGAGACAATCACAAGGACAGGTGAAACAGATCAGGATGTAACACTTTCAGACAATTAGAAAATAAAAAGTGTGTTATCAGAAGCGTCTGTACCCTTTTCAGACAGTAGGATTGTGCTCCGGCATAGAATATTTAGTATTGCTTCCCTGACAAAAATAAACGTTATTGATGTGCTGTTGTGTTTTTTTATGGTAGGGTAGGTAGATGTGTTTTTTTTATGGTAGGGTAGGTAGATGTGTTTTTTTATGGTAGGGTAGGTAGATGTGTTTTTTTATGGTAGGGTAGGTAGATGTGTTTTTTTCTTCTACTAAATGTATTGGTAAGTAATTGTATTTAACAAACTTCAAAGTATTTTAGTTTGGAGTGAAGGGTCTGTGCGCAGACAGCAGGTAGGCAGGCTGTGTGCAGGCAGCTTGAGATCATTTGATTGACAGTTCTGGTTGGCTAGTGATGGACGCTAGTCCCGCTTCAGAAGCAGCATTGCTTACAGACAAGTTAAATGCCCGTTCTGTCGCTCTTCGAAACTCCAGAGTAGGTTACTTGGCGCATTTTTTTTAAACATAGTGTACCCTTTCAGACAAACAAATATGCCGTAGTCCGAGTGCTTTCAAGGCGCCATATGTTTGAAAGGGGCAATAGACTGACCAGGTGAATCCAGGTGAAAGCTATGATCCCTTATTGATGTCTCTTGTTAAATCCACTTCAATCAGTTTAGATGAAGAGGAGGAGACAGGTTAAAGAAAGACTTTTAAGCCTTGAGACAATTGAGACATGGATTGTGTATGGGTGCCATTCAGAGAGTGAATGGGAAAGACAAAATATTGAAATGCCTTTGAACGGTAGTAGGTCCCAGGCGCACTGGTTTGTGAGTCAAGTATTGCCACACTGCTGGGTTTTTCACACTTAACAGTTTCCTCTGTGTATCAAGAATGTTCCACCACCCAAAGGACATCCAGCAACTTTACACAACTGTGGGAAGTATAGGAGTCAACATGGGCCAGAATCCCTGTGGAATGATTTGGGCACCTTGTAGAGTCCTTGCCCCAATGAATTGAGACTATTCTGAGGGCAAAAGGCGGTGTAACTCAATATTAGGAATGTGTTCCTAATGTTTTGTACACTCAGTGTAGACCCTAAAGTTAACTTACAAGACAAAGCATCAATCGTGGTGTGTGGGTAAAATCACTGGGTTAGCCAATCCAGAAACAAAAAACTATATTAGAACCTATGTGTTGTGATAATTATACTGTTTGCTCTATAACCTTTTCGTTCATATGCCTTGGCACCGTGAAATATGGGCCTAAGGCCGAGACAATAAGACACAGTGGAAGAATACATTCAACCACACATTTGTTTCATCACAAAACCGAAGAGCAACATCTGTCCGGTGAACTACACAAAGCATATGGAGTGTAACTGCTGCATAGTCAATCAAAGTAGTAAGGATTCCAACTATTGATTTAGAAACGCGGAGAGGTACCGCAAGTCGCAAAGAAAACATGAGCCTCACTCCACTACCTTTTTTAACGCATACAAAGCTGCATATTCAAACTGACCCCATTTCATAGGAAACAAGCAGTCATTAAGATCAAGTTTGGCCAATTAGTGTGCACGGCCAACACACCTGAACACACTTAATTAACAAGATAGAGGATAGAGGTTTTTTGATGCTGGAATGTATACGTTTCAAAAATACATTCTTAGAATGTTTTGAAAGTTTTCTCGTGATTTTTATAGATGATTTTCTTATAGTCCTAACAACGGAATGTACATTTTTAAATAAGACTCTTAGAATGTTCTCTGAACATTCCTAAAATGTTCTCTGAACATTCCTAAAATGTTGTGGTTTTTTTTATGGAATGTTTTCTTAACATTCTCTTCCCAATGAATAATTTCCTAGAACATTCCCAACAAACCAGTGGAAGAACTTTCCTAGAAACAAACTGGAAGAACTTTCCTAGGACACGTTATGCTGAAGAACTAATGAAAAGTGGAAGAACTTTCCAAACCAGTGGAACAGAAACCAGTGGAAGAACTTTCCTAGAACATTATTTCTTAACGTCAAACCAGTCACATGAACTGGAAGAACTTTCCTAGAGAACATTCCCAATGTCAAACCAGTGGAAGAACTTTCCTAGAACATTCCCAATGTCAAACCAGTGGAAGAACTTTCCTAGAACATTCCCAATGTCAAACCAGTGGAAGAACTTTCCTAGAACATTCCCAATGTCAAACCAGTGGAAGAACTTTCCTAGAACATTCCCAATGTCAAACCAGTGGAAGAACTTTCCTAGAACATTCCCAATGTCAAACCAGTGGAAGAACTTTCCTAGAACATTTTCCTAGCCCCAATGTCAAACCAGTGGAAGAACTTTCCTAGAACATTCCCAATGTCAAACCAGTGGAAGAAGAACTTTCCCAATGTCAAACCAGTGGAGAACATTGCCAAAATTTAATGTCAAACCAGTGGAACATTTCCTAGAACATTCCCAATCAAACCAGAAATATTCCTAGAACCCAATGTCAAACCAGTGTAACCATGGAAGAACTTTCCTAGAACATTCCCAATGTCAAACCAGTGGAAGAACTTTGAGCAAACCAGTTTTCCTAGAACATTCCCAATGAAACTTTCTGTTAATAAAGTAATGAAAGTTTTTTTTGTCAAGTTCCTTAAATGTGCTGAGAATGTTCCAAAGTCAAACAATTATCCTGCACCATTTCCAGAAAGTCGTGAGAATGTTTTATGCCAAATAAGCATGGAACAACCACGCTCTCACCAAGCTCTAATAAGCATAAGGTTCTCAGAACATTATGTGCTACTGTAGCTAGGTCCAGTTTTTGGTTGGGTGGATATTACAGTAGTATTTACTGTAGTATTCTACAACATTATACAGTATGTACTACACATGATCGAAGGACACTACACTGTGTGATATAGTATATTACAGTTTACTATGGAATTCTATAGTAAGTACTGTACTATTCTATAGTAAACTGTACTATTTGTCCATGTGGGGCACTAGGCCTATATTGTATGATGTGGTCCATTCTGGTCTTATTGAATAAAAATACATTTTTACTTTATAACATGAATCACACAGCTTCCTTTACTTAGATGAAAGCTACTGTATCTCTGCCATTTAAACTGTAACCTACTTCTCAATCTCTGGTCAAAGACATATCTACCTTGCTTTGGTGAAGATTTACTTGCCTTACAAGAGGAGAGTAACCAATCACGCAAATAAATGGAACTGAGGAGAATTACTAGCTCATCAGAACGACAATCCCTTGATCATTCACTCAATAAAGTGAGCCCACGGTGGGAGGGGATGTACTTTATAGGAGAGGGGTGCATCAGGCTAGAAGGTACTGCAGTATTGCTGTGATCTTGACTATATGAAGGAAGGGTGAGGGGTTGTTGCTGCTATAGATTGGGGTCTCTGACTCAGTGTGAGAGGGTAATGATTGCCTGATAATTCAGCATCAACTTCAAAAGCCTGTATCGGATGAAGTGTTTCAATCTATGGATTCCAGGCATCACTATGCCATAAAAGTTCCACCCGTGAAGAGTAAGTAATCCAGGATTCAAAGTAACGGATGAATTACCCCAGTATTAAGCACAACATTGTGTCAAAGGAAACAAGTCGGATATCGGTTTCCAAAGGCCACGCTTTCTACTCCATAGATATTATTCTCTCTTCCCTCTGTCAGATTCGTTCCCATTTTACTAACGTCCTCATCTCAAATAGGTAACAGCCCTTTGTTTGATTAATCCCCTTTATGATTAGCATTATCAAATGAGAGAAGATGATTGTACAGACTCTCATTAATTGTGAATGTGACCCCATTAGAAGTAGAGGCAGTGGCCAACAAGGGCTGAAAAGATTAACTTTGGGTCTGAGATGGGGCTGGACTCTTTTGAACAGAATGATTAATAAAGAGTTGAAAAGTGGGACTCCAGATGTTTCTCTTGTTCCAATGTCTTCTGGCTCCATCTTCCAAGGGCTGGAATCTATTCAATTATGTTCATAAATATAATATAATCTCACAGTTGACAAATATAGAATGGATTTGTATTATTTAAATGCAACCTGGGAGAAATGTGTTGAATAAAATTACAGCGAGAATATGCAAATTGGCTAAGAAGATTAAAAAGATCAGCGGAGGCTGCTGTAAAGTGGCATAGAGGGCTTTACACCAAAGAGAGTAGGCGGAGAGGAAGAGGAAACGAGAGAGATGAGGTGGGTGGAGGGAAATAAGGCAAGAGCAGGGAGAAAACAAGGTGGAGAAAAAGAATGAGAGGAGAAAAAAAGGATAAATGGGAGGAAGGAAAATAGGAGCAGGATTATTGTTTCAGAGAAAGAAAGAGGATAAGAATGACAAGACTGTAAAGGGGTATGATGCTGATTTCATCTCTGGCTCCATTGTCCACACTTCACCTAAACTTAATGAGGTCTTACCAAGTTGAACTTTCTCCCAATTAATTGTAATTAATCACAAGCTTTCACTCCTCAAGAAACAATGATATTCCATAAATATTCTATAAATAAAACATAGCAAACTGTCAGTGAAAACATGCCTAATTCTCTAATCAGCTTCTCAATATCATTTCTCTATTTCAACCATTTTTTTTGTGGCCATTGAAGGCGACTAAATGTCACTTTTTCATGGCAACTGTTAATAAAGTTCCCTATCTTGTCTGAGCATGGCTTCTCATTACCGTGATAACAATTATCCTAGCAGTCTGCTCCCTATCAGAGTGACAGATCGGATGGGATGATATCTGTTCAAAGCTTTCCCCAAAACAGAAAAATAACAGACGATCAGGCAAAGGGTGAAAATGATAAAGAAAATATTTATAAAAAAGACCAGCTATGATATTTAAAACGAGTTGTTCTAAGCTTAAAAGTTGCTATCACAACTGTCACAGATATGGGATATTTTACTGAGATTTCCATAAAATGGGTGATTATAGAGTTGTTTGGGGGCCCTTAAACTTTGTCTAAGTTAAGGGTTCAGAGACTTGAGCTGCAGTTTAAATACTAGAGACATATCCTCCATTAACTTTAGGTTAAGAAAATTATAATTTGAAAGCGTTTCGGTAACACGTAATGGTAAGGAGCCCTTATTACACTGCAATTACATGTGTAATTACACTGTAACAAGCAGTGTAGTTAATTCTAATAATTCAGTTACATTGTAATAACATGTAACTGGTGGTAATTGCAATCTGTAATTACAGATGTGTAACAACAGCCATGTTTGTTACAAATGGGCAAGTTTCCACTACATTCACCAATTTAGTGTTTTGATTCTTCTCAGATGGATCCGATTCAGTAATAACTATCACAAGGTTGTAATAATGGCGCCGGAGGAAATGGCTGCCGTTTTACGGTTCGCTAACCAATTGTGCTATTATGTGTGTTTTTTTGTGCTATTTGTAACTTCTTTTGTACATAGTGTTTCTGCCACCATCTCTTTTGACCAAACAGAGCTTGTAGATATCAGAACAGCGATTACTCACCCCGTACTATCTCTTATGACCATGACCAAACAGAGCTTGTAGATATCAGAACAGCGATTACTCACCCCGTACTGGAAGAAGATTTCTTCTTTAACGTGTCGGACGTGAAGGATTTACTCCATTCACCCGACAAGGCCCTCACCCCTGTCATTTGCAGGAGAAAGAGACTGAGATATCGGAGACGTAGGTCTGGGTGCCTTGTAAGGATTCGATTGCGAGTGGGTAATCTGCCTTTACCATCGGGTCCTATTAGCCAACATACAATCACTGGATAATAAAATAGACGAACTACGGGCACGTATTTCCTACCAACGGGACATTAAAAACTGTAATATCTTATGTTTCACCGAGTCGTGGCTGAACGACGACTGAATAACATACAAATGGCGGGTTTTACTCTTTTTTGTCAGGATAGAACAGCAGCCTCTGGTAAGACAAGGGATGGAGGTCTATATATATTTGTAAACAACAGCTGGTGCGCGAAATCTAAGGAAGTCTCAAGGTTTTGCTCGCCTGAGGTAGAATATCTCATGACAAGCTTTAGACCACACTATTTATCAAGAGAGTTTTCATCTATATTCTTCATAGCTGTCTATTTACCACAACACACTGATACTGGTGCTAAGACCGTACTCCTAGTGGCCGGAGACTTTGATGTAGGGAAACTTAAATCCATTTGAACTCATTTCTAGATTCCGGATCTCTAGCAGGACTCAGAAGTTTATATGAAATCCCGCTATGCCCTCCGACAAACCATCAAATAGGCAAAGCGTCAATACAGAACTAAGATTGAAACGTACTACAATGGCTCCAACACTCATCGGATATGACAGGGCTTGCAAACTATTACAGACTTCAAAATTACAGCCGAGAGCTGCCCAGTTACACAAGCCTACTAGACAAGCTAAATTACTTCTATGCTAGCTTCAAGACAAATAACACTGAAACATGCATGAGAGCATCAGTTGTTCCGGACGACTGTGTGATCACGCTCTCCGTAGCCAATATTAGTAGGACCTTTAAACAGGTCAACATTCACAAGGCCGCAGGGCCAGATGATTTACCAGGACGTGTACTCCGAGCATGCGCTGACCAATTGTCCCTGACTGAGTCTATAATACCAACATGTTTCAAGCAGACCACCTTAGTATCTGTACCCAACTCAGGTAACCTGCCTAAATGTCTACCAACACATAGCACTCACATCTGTAGCCATGAAGTGCTTTGAAAGTCTGGTCATGGCTCACATCAACACCATTATTCCAGAAACCCGAGACCCACTCCAATTTGCATACTGCCACAACAGATCCATAGCAGATGCAATCTCTATTGCACTCCACGCCACCCCTGGACAAAAGGAACACCTATGTGAGAATGCTATTCATTGACTACAGCTCAGCGTTCAACACCATAGTGCCTAAAGCTCATCACTAAGCTAAGGACCCTGGGACTAAACACCTCCCTCTGCAACTGGATCCTGGACTTCCTGACGGGCTGCACCCAGATGGTAAGGGTAGGTAACAACACATCCGCTACGCTAATCATCAACACGGGGGCCCCTCAGGTGTGCTTGCTCAGTCCCCTCCTGTACTCCCTGTTCACTCATGACTGCTGGGCCAGGCACAACTCAAACACCATCATTGAGTTTGCTGATGACACAACAGTGGTAGGCCTGATCACTGACAATAAGACAGCCTATAGGGAGGAGTTCAAAGACCAGGACAACAACCTCTCCCTCAACGTGATCAAGACAAAGGAGATGATTGTGAACTACAGGAAAAATAGATGTGGGCAAAAAATTTTTTGCGTGTGGCAAATAACATTTGATCTTATCTGTTGTGGCCAGATGCGCTGAGTTTCCCAAGATTTCGTAGGCTCTAATTACCTACCCGTGAATGCACACTTCAACATTTCCACATCAATGTTGTTGCTAGCACTTTCCCCCCCAAAAGATACCATTTGATTGAGATAAGATGTAGGTCAACCTCACTGACGGGGGTCTACCATACGGGTGTCGTCCGCAAGTGGATGTTACCCTCAAGTGGGAGGCACACCCTAGAGTTACATGTAAAATCTGCATAACACCTAATTACTAGGTGTTACACAGGATTTAGCTAGGTCAAATTATGTGTCTCTTGAGGGGTACATACGTGTAATTAAAGTGAGCTCATGTAGTACATTGTCCATCCTGACAACCTGGCCCTAATTGTAAAGCTTCTAGAAGCACCATCCAAGTCAGACCATAGACACGCTAGTACACCAGAGTACATGTAATATCTGCATATGCACATTACAATTACTAGGTGTTACACAGGATTTAGCTAGTTCAAGATGCGCTTCATTTTAGGGGTAGTTACTTGTAATTATTGTGTACCTACAAAGTATGTTACCCATCCTGACAATATAAGCTTCAGCTTCAGAAAACGCCATCCAAGTGAGAAAATATACACACTAGTACACCACAGTGGGGAGAAGAAGTATCATAGGTACACTTCAACTGTGAGAGACGGAATCTAAAACAAAAATCCAGAAAATCACATTGTATGATTTTTAAGTAATTAATTTGCATTTTATTGCATGACATAAGTATTTGATCACCTACCAACCAGTAAGAATTCCAGCTCTCACAGACCTGTTATTTTTTCTTTAAGAATCCCTCCTGTTCTCCACTCATTACCTGTGTTAACTGCACCTGTTTGAACTCCTAACCTGTAATTAGGTTAGGTGTAGTCTACACCCAGCCTTATTCAACTTTATTTCAACGTGAAAATAATATTTTTTGCAAAATTAAAATGATTTTTATTATTAGAATAATAATTGAATTAATTGGACTCAACAAATATATAGGCCTACATAATAACAGAAAATAACTATTCTAGTGGTGTTGGGTAGTCATCTACAGTTGAAGTCAGAAGTTTACATACACCTTAGCCAAATCCCAATCCTGACATTTAATCCTAGTAAAAATTGCCTGTTTTTGGTCAGTTAGGATCACCACTATTATAAGAATGTGAAATGTCAGAATAATATTAGAGAGAATTACTTATTTCAGCTTTTATTTATTTCATCACATTCACGGTGGGTCAGAAGATTACATACACTCAATTAGTATTTGGTAGCATTGGCTTTAAATTGTTTAACTTGGGTGAAATGTATCAGGTAGCCTTACACAGGCTTCCCACAATAAGTTGGGTGAATTTTGGCCCATTCCTCCTGACAGAGCTGGTGTAACTGAGTCAGATTCGTAGGCCTCCTTGCTCACACATGCTTTTTCAGTTCTGCCCACATATTTTCTATAGGATTGAGCTCAGTGCTTTGTGATGACCACTCCAATACATTGACTTTGCTGTCCTTAAGCCATTATCCACAACTTTGAAAGTATGCTTGGGGTCATTGTCCATTTGGAAGACCCATTTGCGACCAAGCTTTAACTTCCTGACTGATGTCTTGAGATGTTGCTTCAATATATCTACATAATTTTCCTCCCTCATGATGCCATCTATTTTGTGAAGTGCACCAGTCCCTCCTGCAGCAAAGCACCCCCACAACATGATGCTGCCACCCCTGTGCTTCACAGTTGGGATGGTGTTCTTCAGCTTGCAAGCCTACCCCTTCTCCCCCAAACATAACGATGGTCATTATGGCCAAACAGTTCCATTCTCATTTCATCAGATCAGAGGACATTTCTCCAAAAAGTACAATCTGTGTCCTCATGTGCATTTGCAAACCGTAGTCTGACTTTTTTATGGTGGTTTTGGAGCAGTGCCTTCTTCCTTGCTGAGTGGCCTTTTAGGTTATTTCGATATAGGACTCGTTTTACTGTGGATATAGATAGTTTTGTACCCGTTTCCTCCAGCATCTTCACAAGGTCCTTTGCAGTTGTTCTGGGATTGATTTGCACTTTTCACACCAAAATACGTTCATCTCTAGGAGACAGAATGCGTCTCCTTCCTGAGCGGAATGATGGCTCTGTGGTCCCATGGTGTTTATACTTGCGTACTACTGTTTGTATAGATGAACGTAGTACCTTCAGTCATTTGGAATTGCTCCCAAGGATGAACCAGACTTGTGGAGGTCTATAAAAATGTACGAGGTCTTGGCTGATTTCTTTTGATTTTCCCATGATACCAAGCAAAGAGGCTCTGAGTTTGAAGGTAGGCCTTGAAATACATCCACAGGTACACCTCCAATTAATCTAACCTAAAAAAAAAGAAAAGCCAGGAAAATAAAACTGTTGCCGGCCAAAATGCCTGGGAGAAAAAACATATTTAAAGAACTAATGCTTTAAAAAATATATATATTTTTTTTTTACCCCCATTTCTCCCCAATTTCGTGTTATCCAATTGTTGTCTCTTCGCTACAACTCCCGTGACGAAGGTCGAAAGTCATGCGAACCCAGTCTCTGCAGCTAGCACTGCAAAGTGCCCTAGACCACTGCGCTACCGGGGAGGCCCAGAAATGATGCTTTTTAATCATTGATAGAAATACCAGTTAATAGAAATACATTTGACTGTCATGCTTATTGGGATATATTTTAATTAGCATAATTTAATGGGATTAAATTGGCATTTCGTTAGTCATCGTATCTTATTTATCCAACTGTCACACGCGCACAGCAAACAGAGCCTATTTTAAGCGGGGTTACTCCTGCAGCTCCTCAGCTGGTTGTTGCTGGAGGAAAATGTGTGTTTATAAGACAATTCATTGCGTGACAATTTTAAATGTCTTCCCAATTCTAAATGTCTTTCAATGGGCGTTTTAGTGTTATTATTGCATTTACAAAACCACTAAATACTTCGTCATTTTATCTCAAGTCTGTAATTTGAGTCGCCAACTTTCACACTTCTGAGACTTGAAAAACGACACATAATTGCAGTGCACACAACTTAAACATAAATCCAATTAGCCACGTTACCTACTTGTAAAGTAAACGGTGTCCAAATAAACACTTCTTAATTACACTCAGAAAACAAGTCTTGGATGAGATAAGAGGCTAATTCATTCAGTTTTTCATTATGTTCTCCCAGTAAATCAGAACTAAAAGAATGATAGGTCCTATCCTTCTGCCAGACAAGAGGTCAGCCTCTGTAGTCGAGTGGCTTGGCAGTCCTTTCTCCAGCTTGGATAGATACCAGTGGATAAAGTAACGTCACTCCAGCAACACCCTACATTCCTCAAGAGGGCAATGAGAGCCCATTGGCCTCAGTATTCACTGGAGCCTTGTGAAAACTTTGCTCACCCAATGAGGAGTCTCCCACTGCTCGTCAGCTTTAGAGAGGCTGAGGCCTCAGATCCGCTCATCTCATAATCGGACTGTAACAGCGGCTGTGGCCACACTCAACCACTAACCCCATGGCTAGGGTATAGAGCAGAACACCACTCACAGACTGAGAGATGACTGCCGGTTGATCAGCTGCAGCCTTTCGGCATTGGCTCGGTGCTATTGACAGTGGGCTCTCCACGAGGGAGACGGCGTCACATAGCCAATGTAGCATGCTCTATATGAAATCAATGTTTCAAGAAATATTCAAAGCCCATGTGTAGTCACTGACAATATCCCTTCATTACGGTCTTCAATACCAGTGCTGAACCAACCAAACAAAGAAAATACGCACAGGAATGGAATATAAACAGGGAGAAAGTGGAAAATGAAGAGTTAAAGATGAATTTAATCTAATTAAAGGCGCTTGGGAGTCACAACACTTGGGTTCCTCTTCCTCATTGAGAGCTGAGAGGTGAGCTGCGCTAGCTGCATAGTGACCAGGGACACACGGTATGGTGTGGACAGGACAGGGAGGGAGTATTGATATGCAAATGATGCTCCTCATTAGCTACAATTAATTAGAGGCAAGCTGCTGTGGGCCGCTGTGCTAGCAGTCAGACCAGCCAAGCTGTTTATCTGGAAACAAGAGATGCACATGAAACCATGTATTCTGGAACTGATGAAGGGAGGGGAAAGAGAAAAAACACTGGAAACGAGACGGAATGAAAGGAAGCGAGACGGCAAAGAAAGAGAATGAGATAGATACAGAGAGAGACAGAGATAGATACAGAGAGAGAGAGATAGATACAGAGAGAGAGAGAGAGAGAGACAGAGAGAGTGAGAGAGAGAGACAGAGAGAGTGAGAGAGAGAGACAGAGAGAGTGAGAGACAGAGAGAGAGAGTGAGATAGATACAGAGCGAGAGAGAGAGAGAGGAGATACAGAGACAGAGACAGAGACAGAGAGAGAGAGAGAGAGAGATGTGGATAAGGATGGAAGGAATTGTGTAGCAAGGCGAGAAAGGGAGGATAAGGTTGAACACGAGTGTATTGCCTGTGGACAATAGGGAGAGGTGAGAAGAGAGATGTTTTGACTGCTCAGTCCAGAGGTGGTGGCATGTCACACCTGAGAGATCTGACCAGCTGACAATGACTTCCTTCCTAGGCAATACTCTTGGTAAGATGGCGTGACAAGAGGTCAGAGTAACACACACACAGAGAGCAACTTGAAAAAGAGATGCCCACCAGACACAGAGCAAGGGTATTATTGTGGACCACATAATAACAAAGTGACAAGCCAGTCAGACCCTGATATAGGGGCTGGGTTATGGTGTGAACTATATCGAGCAGGGCAGAAGTTACGGTATATTGCTCTTATAGATTTGCAAAAGACACAAAAAACGTTGTTTTTTTTCCATTCCGAGCCTCATGACAGCTGCAGCCAGCAAAGCAGAGAGAGGAAGGTGATGATGGGATGTCAGCGCACTCATTTCTCTGTCTTCAGACTGGCCGCCATAGCTTTGCACTGGAGGATTCCTCCACTGTCTGACTACAACCTTACTCTTCCTCTTGCGCTCTTTCCTCTCTACTTCCATCTGTATGTAAACCGCTCCACCTTTCACATACTAGCCTCCATTCTCTCCCTATATAATTCAGTCACTCTCCCTGTGATGCACAACCTATGTGCACAGTGCACGCCATTTCTTCTTCCTATCCCCATGCATCTCTTTTAGACTTTCAGTAAGATAAGGCATATTGCTAGTTTCACAGTGAGCCAATATATTCCATTGTTTTATATTAATATTTTAAGGACTTGCAGGGAAAACAGCCACCAATCTCTGCTAGCATGACAACTGTGTTGTGACAAACAGAAAAGGCAGAAAAGTGCCTGACATTTTTCTGTCATCTTTTCCGATTTCCACACTCAAGGTTTCCTTTCATCTCTCAACCTTGCTTTCTCTAGCTTTTCTTCTTCAATAATGTATACATTTAAACATGATTTTATCCTGAACCATTATAATAAGTCCTGATGCACCATATCATTCTGTGGCCTTGTGGCTGGGCCAGTTGTTATTCATTTTGTCAGGATGATAAAAGTGTCTGTCTGTGTGTGTCTCAAATGGGCTAAAATAACGTGTTTTAATGGAGAATGTGAGAGACATACCATACAGATAAAACTGCCTTCTACATCAGAGAGACGGGCAGGCACTGAAAGAACTGACAACAACTTGGACAGCTTTGAGAGCCAACTGCTATTTAAGAGAAACTGGGAGTTTAATTATGCCTCTTATCATTCCATAGCCAGAAAGCCTGTAGGGCAGGGTGTTATTATGAAGAGATGCTATATTGTCATGAAGAGATGCTATATCTGGTTTATGATCTTTTTAATGTCTGTCTGGAGCTCAGAGACATATGTAGCAACAGTGTGGAGAGGTTAGGTATGCGTATGCCTACAAGACATCTGAACCATTATCTCAAGTAAGAAACTGTTGTTACTGCTCTGCACTTATGAGACATTGATCCAAAGTAGGAACACCATCAGTTGAAGTTAAAAAACAAAATAGTATTTCTCAATGTAGATAACCTCACAGTTGGCAATGTAGCATATGAATTAAGTTAATCAGAAAAACACCTGGGGCCTCATTTATAAAAACTGACTTTTGAGCGATTTTGATTTTAAGTATGACTTACGCAGAAAACCACGTATAAATAGTTACTTATAAAACCTTACTTTGACGTGGAAATGATGTTATCTCTACGCAAAGTCTAGATTTATTTTCTAGCTGGCTATGTAGGGGTATTGCAGTTTGGGGCGCCTACGTGTCCAAGCTTGTGGCGAACTATGCATTAGCTTTATGAACAGTTTGTTAGGAATTATCAATTAAAGGTGAGATTAATTAATTGGCAGACAAAAAGTGTTTTTGAATTAAAAACAGAATGCGATGTTCTATAAATAGTGTGTCAAATTAGAAAAAAAGTAACCATGGCTGTTCTGTTTTTTGCACGTGATGATCCAGGGGTCTCCCAAGAAATGTTCTGTTAGATTTGTGCGCAGATTTAGCACCTAATCTGGAAAGGAAGACATGCTGGGAGACCCTGGGCCTCGACCCCGCCCTGTGCAACTGGGTACTGGACTTCCTGACGGGCCGGCCCCAGGTGGTGAGGGTAGGCAACAACATCTCCTCCCCGCTGATCCTCAACACGGGGGCCCCACAAGGGTGTGTTCTGAGCCCTCTCCTGTACTCCTGTTCACCCACGACTGCGTGGCCACGCACGCCTCCAACTCAATCATCAAGTTTGCGGACGACACAACAGTGGTAGGCTTGATTACCAACAACGACGAGACGGCCTACAGGGAGGAGGTGAGGGCCCTCTGAGTGTGGTGTCAGGAAAATAACCTCACACTCAACATCAACAAAACTAAGGAGATGATTGTGGACTTCAGGAAACAGCAGAGGGAACACCCCCCTATCCACATCGATGGAACAGTAGTGGAGAGGGTAGCTAGTTTTAAGTTCCTCGGCATACACATCACAGACAAACTGAATTGGTCCACTCACACTGACAGCGTCGTGAAGAAGGCGCAGCAGCGCCTATTCAACCTCAGGAGGCTGAAGAAATTCAGCTTGTCACCAAAAGCACACAAACTTCTACAGATGCACAATCGAGAGCATCCTGGCGGGCTGTATCACCGCCTGGTACGGCAACTGCTCCGCCCTCAACCGTAAGGTTCTCCAGAGGGTAGTGAGGACTGCACAACGCATCACCGGGGGCAAACTACCTGCCCTCCAGGACACCTACACCACCCGTTGTTACAGGAAGGCCATAAAGATCATCAAGGACATCAACCACCCGAACCACTGCCTGTTCACCCCGCTATCATCCAGAAGGCGAGGTCAGTACAGGTGCATCAAAGCTGGGACCGAGAGACTGAAAAACAGCTTCTCAAGGCCATCTGACTGTTAAACAGCCACCACTAACATCGAGTGGCTGCTGCCAACACACTGTCATTGACACTGACCCAACTCCAGCCATTTTAATAATGGGATTGATGGGAAATGATGTAAATATATCACTAGACACTTTAAACAATGCTACCTTATATAATGTTACTTACCCTACATTATTCATCTCATATGCATATGTATATACTGTACTCTACATCATCGACTGCATCCTTATGTAATACATGTATCACTAGCCACTTTAACTATGCCACTTTGTTTACTTTGTCTTCACACTCATCTCATATGTATATACTGTACTCGATACCATCTACTGTATGCTGCTCTGTACCATCACTCATTCATATATCCTTATGTACATATTCCTTATCCCCTTACACTGTGTATAAGACAGTAGTTTTGGTATTGTTAGTTAGATTACTTGTTGGTTATCACTGCATTGTCGGAACTAGAAGCACAAGCATTTCGCTACACTCGCATTAACATCTGCTAACCATGTGTATGTGACAAATAAAATTTGATTTGATTTGATTTGCTGTAATCAGGTATATCATTCAGCCGCATCCTGCCACAAGTGATCGAGCCGATTCTACAAGTATTGTCCACGAGATACATTCGTTTCCCATTTACAGCGTATTGTGCATGTAGCATGAGATACATTTGTTTCCCATTTACAGCTGATGAACAGGCACATAAAACCAAGTTTGTCCGCTCATTGAATTTCCCAGGGGTCATAGGTGAAGTTGACTGCGCGTACATTGCCTTACGCGCACCGTCTGTAGATGAACACGTACAGTACACTACCGTTCAAAAGTTGAGTCACTTAGAAATGTCCTTGTTTTTGAAAGAAAAGCACATTTTATGTCAATTAAAATAACATCAAATTGATCAGAAATACAGTGTAGACATTGTTAATGTTGTAGATCACTAATTGTAGTTGGAAACGGCAGATTTTTAATGGAATATCTACATAAGCGTACAGAGGCCCATTATTAGCAACCATCACTCCTGCGTTCCAATGGCACGTTGTGTTAGCTAATCCAAGTTTATAATTTTAAAAGACTAATTGATCATTAGAAAACCCTTTTGCAATTGTGTTAGCACAGCTGAAAACTTGTACTGATTAAAGAAGCAATAAAACTGGCCTTCTTTAGACTAGTTGAGTATCTGGAGCATCAACATTTGTGGATTTGATTTCAGGCTCAAAATGGCCAGAAACAAAGACCTTTCTTCTGAAACTCGTCAGTCGATTCTTGTTCTGATAAATGAAGGAAATTCCATGCGAGAAATTGCCAAGAAACTGAAGATCTCCTATAACTCTGTATACTACTCCCTTCACAGAATTGTGCAAACTGGCCCTAACCAGAATAGAAAGAGGTGTGGGAGGCGCCGGTGCACAACTGAGCAAGAGGACAAGTACATTAGAGTGTCTAGTTTGAGAAATAGAAGCCTCACAAGTCCTCAACTGGCAGCTTCATTAAATAGTACCCGATAACGCCAGCCTCACCATCAACAGTAAAGAGGCGACTGGCATGCTGGCCTTTTCTAATAATCAATTAGCCTTTTAAAATTATAAACTTAGATTAGCTAACACATGCCATTGGAACAAGGGATGGTGGCTGATAAAGGGCCTCTTGATATTCCATTAAAAAAAAAATCTGCCGTTTCCAACTACAATAGTCATTTACAACATTAACAATGTCTACACTGCATTTGATAAATTTTATCAAAATATGCTTTTTCAAAAACAAAGACATTTCTAAGTGACCCCAAACTTTTGAACAGTAGTGTATATGTTAAGTCTTCAGATCTGCGATGCCCATGTGCAACTACTCAATGTATGCTCCACGCACGACTTGTTCATTCTGCACCACAGCAGAGTAGGCCCACAGCAGAGCAAGATTGGTTGTAGTGCACACCATCAGACTGCTGAATGACAGGTGTCATTGCCTAGAGGCATCAGGTGGACAACTCCTCTACAAGCCAGAAGGTAACTTCATTTAATAAAAATAGAAAACAAATTAGTCGACTTGCAACATACCAACATTTTATTTAAATTGCACACCAAGGTTCTGGCCAAATAGTTATTAACTTGGCCCTACAGTTACTGAGATGTCACCTTGAAGCTTGTTAAGTTTTGTAGCAATGCTAGTGTACACCAATGGAATCAGCTAAGTCCTATCATTGCCATGAAATGTGAACAGATTAAGGGGACATCTCAGTAACTGTAGTGCAAGTTTGACAAGAACATTGGAGTGTGCAATTTCAAACCTAAATATAAAAAAGGTATGCCTGTTTAATGAATGGTTTCCCTCCCCAGTCAAAGGTGACACGCATAATACTGGCATGTGGTGTGAGCCACAACATAGCCCTAAGGCATGGAGAGTAGAAGAGACACCCAAGAGCCTCATAACCCACCACCCAATGGAGCACCTGCTCCAGCTGATGCAGTGAGAAGGAGGTAGGAGCTCAGAGATTTGCGATAAGAAACAGAATGACAGACAATATACAAAGCATAGGTTTTTTTTAATTAATTAACATACTGGAAAACATTCATCAATTGCATTATGTAAATGAAGTAAAACCCTGTGTAATTCTTCCAACTTCAGTCACAATCTGCCCAACCAATGCGTTCAAAACTTCCTGGGATTGCAGGACTGAGGTGGTCAACACACAAACTGTAGACGTGGACAGACCATCAACCCCTGTGGCCAAACATTCCATTGGGAACCGGCACACAGACCCTCCACACCTGTGGCCAAACATTTAGCACCTGCTGATTTGGGAGCCTCACGCACTTTCTCCCTGGGTGGAGGGGCCACCCTCAACCCTACGGCACGGGCTGCAACACAGCTTCCTCCATTTCTATGAGAATTCAAATAAAATCAGTGTGTATTGTATAAAAGTTACTGACAACCACAGTTACACATTCTCTTAATTACTTACCGTTATCCAGTGATGCTGTAATGAACACGATGGGAGACAGCTGGTTTCAAGCGCAGGGCGAAGCAGGTTTTTTTGTAAAGGACCACAGGAGGAGGCAGGGAGCTGGGTCTAGGGGCAGGCAGAAGGCCATACACAGGGGGTCCAAAAAAATCAACAGTACAAGCAGGGAAAAGGCTAGTAACATCGTCTGGGAGATCAGGCAACAGGTTGATAACAGTATATCCTAAAGTAGGAGGCTTTAGATTGCGGGGAAAAACAGAGCTCCGAATAGAAGTGTCACAAAAAATAATAATACCGCACAATGGGGTGCAAAGAACTGAACTAAATAGTGTGTGATAATGACATACAGGTGTGTGAACAGGTGATCAGAATTCAGGTGATCTGCAAAGTGAGCTGCGTTCTGGGGATCTACATGTTTGAGAGTTGGAAGCAGACATTACAGATGCAGTCGTAAGGGATTCGCGTGCCGACTTCACCGTTTCCGATGTTACTGCTAAACGATGTAAAAGTTGGGATTAAACCATATGAAAAATAAAGCAGAAGAGCTCAAATAGAAGAAACACCTTTAAAAAACCATCGGTATGTGCCAGTGTATGCGCTTTAACCAATGAGTGCCCCGATGCACTGGTCCATTTGGGAGAGCTCCGGCGTGCCAGGCCCCCCTCCCGTTGCCTTAATGCTACGGTTATGTATGGCTATTTTTTTTTCCCCCTTGCAGTTTAAGGTCAGACCATTTCTCTTTCACATCAGCCACAGTTCTGTCTTGCTGCCCCACCTCGTTCACTGCAGCGGCGACACACTCCCAAGATACCCGTTTGGCTTCATCAACCCACTATTAAGTCCACCGAATAAGACGTGTTGCCTGTCTTCAATCTCCTACCACAGCCGTGATCGCGAAGTCCGAAAGGTTAGCTTTTCTCTTTTGGTCCATGGCTATTCCTGACCAAACCCTCATTTGTGCTAGCATTCTATAAGAGGGAATCGCTGATTGTAAGGCACGTTCAGGTGCCATCAATTCTAAGTCAATTTGAGATTTATAGATCACAGGTGCGTAAATTAAAAATGGCTTCTTAGAACCTGCGTAAGCAAGGTAGTTTATGCTCAGTATCTTTTATGAATCGAATGTAAGCACGCCGTCAAATGATCTTACGACAAAGTTCAAGTATAAATCTAAGACGTTTTATGAATGAGACCACAGAAGATTTTGAAAAAGTAAACAAAGTGTCTCGCTTGATCAGGTTTGGTGATGAAAGACGTCAACTTGCAGGGTGTGGACTGTATTACTGATATGCATGACACAATGCAGCATTGATTTCACAACTCGAATTGTTCTATGTTCCTCAAGTTGTGATATTTGAAGTAGTAGGCGAGACGTAAGTTTGAAGTCTGGCAAAAAGCCTGTTGTCGCGAACTTTGAATGTAGTTGTAAAATATTTTTTGACAAAGCATCCCACAATTACTCCCCCTCGCATGGTCTTAAACTACAACAACGAAATAACTCATTCAATATCTCCTCCACCAGCTTGCTATTAGTGAAGCTCAACTTGTACCTTTAAACATTTAATTAGTTTCAACAAAATGGGAAGCAAAGAACAGCAGACATGAAACCCCATAGTCTCACTCAGGCGGAGGCCCCCCAAGTCCCCATGAGTTTCAAAGTCGGGCGTTCTCAGCTTAATTGTGCCCCACTTATTTTTAATTAAAGTTCCCTTTGTGTGGTTTAAATGGTGGCTAGGGAGATGACATTAAGTAAAGGGGATTCGTCCTTGTTCCGTCAGTGGTTTAATGAAGACAGACTGGTTTTTTCCCATGTACTGACGTCACAAACTCGTGGAGTCCAGGATTTTTTTAATTCATTCATTATTTTACCAGGTATGTTGACTGAGAACACGTTCTCATTTGCAGCAACGACCTGGGGAATAGTTACAGGGGAGAGGGGGGATGAATGAGACAATTGTAAACTGGGGATTATTAGGGGACCGTGATGGTCAGATTGGGAATTTAGCCAGGACACCGGTGTTAACTCCCCTATTCTCACGGTAAGTGCCATGGGATCTGTAATGACCTCAGTCAGGACACCCGTTTAACGTCCCATCCGAAAGATGGCACCCTACACAGAGCAGTGTCTCTAATCACGGCCCTGAGGCTTTGTTTTAGACCAGAGGAAAGAGTGCCTCCTACTGGCCCTCCAACACCACTTCCAGTAGCATCTAGTCTCCCATCCAGAGTCTGACCAGGACCAACCTTGCTTAGCTTCAGAAGCAAGCCAGCAGTGGTATGCTGCTGGTGATGAGCTTCTGCATGATCTCCTAGCAGTAACACTGGGGTGACATGTATACCAAATAAACCAGACAGACCAACACTTCAGTATTCTGTCCCTCTGGTCATTCTGTTATTTCAAGCTACACTGAGCATCGTGTTGGCACAGGAGGCTAGACTTACTGCTGAACTTAATTGAAGTTTTGGGTGACATACACGCATCAATTGGCGCTACCAACAGACATCCCCCTCCTGTAATCAGAATCTGTCTTGCTGAGTTCTAAAGCATCCTGTGTTAGTCCTAGCAGATCTCTGGCGCCCCCTGTCGACCAAACACGGAACAAAGGCTTGGCTCCACCTATCAACTCTCAACCTCTAACAGTGAGAGCTGTTTATTCCGCTAAAACACATTTTTAAATACCAAATGAAGGACTCGTCTCTCAAACTCGTGCACAGTTTAAGTACATATTTTATTAATACTGGAATCATCACAGTGCGTTTTGTTACATTAGCAGTGACTAAACCAAATTGAAAGGATGAATAATATAAAAAGAACAACTTATCAGCGAAAGAGGCAAAACAGCCTTGGAGAAAAGGGCACAATAAATTAGAGAAGAGGAGAGAAATTAGAAGACAGAAAACAGCACCTGTAGCGTTACGTGACTCCATTGGAGGGGGTTTTGTACAAAAAAAAACATTTGCGCACATATCTCTTCACAATACCGTAATGAACATAATGACTTCATAAAAACTGTGGCAAGGGTCATGTTCATAGATGCATTGGTTTAGCTTTAATATTGGATTGGGCTTTGGGAAGAGGAAGAGCGAAGAAACCACAGAGAATCCACAAGTGATAAGACATTCAGGTCTGTTACCATGGCACCTGGAAACGCGAGTCGTCACCTCCCTGCCTGGACTACATCTCAGGAGCTGACAGAGTTGAGTTAACGGATGGTGACATCGTTGTGGGGTGACTTGGTTGGTCTTTTTAAATAGACGGGGACAGACTGTGTGGGTGGGAGAGTGGGCGTGTAGCCACCTTGAGTCGAGGCAGAGTCTGTTTCTCCATCAGTGTCAGATCCTCAACATACGTCAGGGCATACTTCATGAGCACGAAGACACAACGTAAAGACAATGTAAACACACTACTCCTAGACCACGTACAGTATAACCTCCATACATGACCTACACCCCACAGCTACCCAGCTTGATTCAATCTTTGCCCTGACATATGCTTGAACATATGAATTATAAGCTAGTTAAAGGAAGAGGAGCTTGGGCTGTTTGGCTACCTTACAACGGCATAAAGTGATTTGCAAGGTCACAGTACGGCTGTGCGCACTGGTCGGACACTAACACCAGCCTAGACTATAAAGGCATACAGTCATCCACTTTCTAATGTTACTACAGTAATAAGGCTGATTAACCAAGCTCTTATCCAGGATTAAGAGGGGAGGACAGGTTGACCTGTGTTAGGCAAAGCATCATGGAGACCCAATGAGACCTATAGACTGCTGTTACATATCCAGTATCCTACATTATGAATGAGTTCCATTGTTATTTCTATATAGCTTAGCGGGGGGAGTATTAAATCACACACAGTGAAACTCACAAGGCAATGAAAGCACATTTTCTCTATTATTGAAATTGTGAAAGTGATCTGCATAAGTATGCAAAAAGCTATTTAAATAAGTGTAATTTGCGGCCGAGGCTGTTTTGCAGAGACACGGAAGTGAAAAATACATCTCTACACAGCACTGTGCAAACCTCACTCGACATGAAGAGAAAAGTGTATTATGCTAAAACACTCCCATCAACCCATTTGCTCCATTCCCCTCACGACAGCGCTAACACTATGGACACACCACCCGTGGTAAGTGCAGCAGGATACACAGACAAACAACTCACCCGATTTGAGAGAGAGAAGTCACATGGGCACTTATCGCAAATTAACACTCACTTAGAGTGAAGCTAAGGTTTAATTTAAATGATTTCATTAGCTACAATCCAGCCAGCATGAGACATCATATCATGTTCTCATGGAAGTGTTGTTCTTCTAATGTGAAACTAGCATTTTATGTGACGACACAGTTATTCCCTGTCCTTGCATTAGCACCCAGTGGGAAAGTGTTTCAGTCAAAGTCCTGTTGGGAGTTTGGCTCTGGCTTTCTGGCTTAAGAGCTGATGCTGAGGCAAGCTATGGAGTGAGTTGCTATTAGAAGTTGGGGTTGTGGTGGATAAGAGGTTAAAAAGAAACACGTTCATTTATTGAGAGTATAAGTGGGGGTAGCCCACTGGGCAAAATCTGGTTAAATCAACGTTGTTTCCACGTCATTCCAACCCCCAAAAAACTATGCGTTGACGTTGAATCAACTTTGAAAACTAATTGGATGTGCAAAAAGTCATCAACACCAGGGCATCCGTCTTTTTCGCACCCAACTTTTAACATACATTTTTTTATTGATTTAATGTTGAATTATTGTTAGATGAAAACTCAACCAAATGTAAATCGAAACTAGATGTTAAACTGACATCTCTGCCCAGTGTGAAGATGACAAGAAGCAAGTGATGGTGAGGAAAGAGGGAGAGGCCTTCACATACCCAGAGACCGCCCAGCTGTGGGGGTGTGAGGGAGTGAGGTGACTGCTCGTCATCCACCATGGGGTCTTAGAGTGTCACCTCATCCCAGGCAGAGAGACAACCAAGACTGACATCCCTGTAGTTCCTCTGTAGGGGTCCTCTCAGTCTAACACACACTAGCAAACGGCCCAGTCTCACTCGGTCTGTCTGTCTCTGTGCCACATCCTGTCTTTCTCTCGCTCTAATGATCTGATAGAAGTGACGGTTACGTAGTTGGGGTCTCGGGAACGGTAAGGAGCATCACACACAATCAGAATGAAGCAGAGTAATTCAAGCATGACAAGAAATTGGAACAGAATAATTGCCAGAGTTAAGTCTGCACAGTTAAAGACAGTAAACATTTCTTCAGTAATGTGAAGTAAAGTGAGTTAAACTTTTTTTTTAATTCTAGCAATTTGACCTGTACAATTAGTGTTCAACTTCTTAAACAGTATATGTATGTATATATGTATATATAAATATACATCGTTCTGACCTGTGCTTTGCAGACATTCTCTGGATGAGCATCCTCTGGTCGAGAATGCACTGTGACACGGGAGGTCACATTCACCCTGGGCCACGCCCACCAGACTGCTGGTCTCTCCCCTTCCTCCACGTCACACCCACCCACACATACCCTCTTACAGAGCCCCTTACGGAAGTACCATTTCAGCACTCCAGCAGATGAGCGATATTCTACAATACCAGGTGTTTCTCTCATCCTCTCAAAGCAGACCCTCGCTTTAAAACAGCCACAGGCATTTCTAAAACAGTGCTCTATTTAAGCAAAATAAATAAAAACTTTTTTTTTAACAATATAAGCATCGAGATACATTTTGTAAAGGTCATTGTCGTCAAGGTGAGGACATCAACATTCACTGCTAGGGAGCATTGGGCAGACATCCATGAAGTTCATCACTACCCTACAGTACAACGGTCAGAATAATGCTCTCTCTGCCTGCTCAGATCCTATATCACTGATTCATTGTTCTCTGGAATTATTTTTTTTTTCATTGACAAAAGTAAGACTACAGCATAACATTATTGCAAAAATATGGCAACATAATTTTACGAAAGGTTACTATATATTCATACAGTTTCTAGTCTTGACTTCCACCTGTGCGTCTGACTCTCGACTCGGGCTTACAGTATGAACGAACAGGCAGTGAAATGCTCATTCCATCTCTCTGCGCTGCAGCAACTCTCTTCCAGCTAACTCTGTAAACATAAATATCCGCCTTCTTCTGGCAACCCCTTACATCATCCACACTGTTTCGCTCTGGCTATAGTCACTTTCATTCTAATGTCTTTAGCAAAGCCAGCTCCCGAGTAAGGCTGCACATGGTTCACATGAGCTATGGATCTCATGTTAGAGACTCACAACAGGTGATGACTAGTACAGCAGCTTACCATCCCCCTCTTTACACAAATGTTATGATCTACATTATAAATCTGTTTTTTTGGGGGGGGAATTCAACCTTTTCAGCATGGACCCATTGTACATAACCATGCCTCCAATGGCGTAACCTTCCGTTCCCATTTCCCACATTTCTTTATCACTTCCTTTTTCGATCTTCCTATTCTCTCACCAATTGAACTGCTTCACTCACTGGTCTGTGGCACGCACTCAGCACACCGCATGGCAACCAACTGTCTCAGTCCCCCAGCACCCTCGTCTCATCACATAGCGTGACCACACTGACTCCTAGTGGTCACACTAGAAACTAACCTTCAAAGTGCTTCAGTTTTCTAGGATTTTTCTGTTTTTTTTAAACACATCAGGCCAGGACTTGAGAAAAGCCTATGGCCAGAGTTAGACAGCCACTGTCATGTGTACTTGAGCATGCCTGATGATTGCCTGCAAGTTAAAAAAAGAGAACCTAAACCTAAGATAACAGCTTCTGTTTCTCCTCCACTCCGCAAGCAGGAAATAAAACACATGTATTGCTCCATTTCTTATTAACATGTTCTCTCTGGATTTAGAAAATATATACGCCTGGCTTCATTTTGTAGCTTCTCATACAGTGGGAACAGGAAATCAAATGTCACAACAGTCCACTGGGCACGGACGTCAATTCAACGTCGGTCCAACGTCATTTCATTCAAATGATGTGGAAACGACGTTGATTTAGCCAGTGTGTGCCCCGTGTGAGGGTAACAACAAACGACACAGAGGAGAGAAGCCCCACCCTCAAATACAACCGGCTGACCTGCAGCAGAACTCTGCCCACCTCTTACACGCGCGCACACACACACGGTTAGCCATGGTTTAAAGCTAACCGTGCATTGTCAGAGCCTTGTGGCCCGAGCTAAAGGGAGAGATGGGACCCCCTATTGACCCCACTTTTCATCTGTCTCTCCGCCACCTGCTTCCCTCTGTTTTACTCTAGAATGGGGAGGGGGTTGTGGGAGGAGGTGGAGAGGGTGGCTGGAAGTCCAGGTCCCTATAAACAGTCTCTCTCTCGGCAGTCAGTCCAGACAGAGTCTCTATATACAGTCTGAGGATCCCATGGTGATGCTAATTAAACAAACATGCGCCCAGACACGACAGAGTTATAGTGGTCAGAGCCTGTCATTATTATTCATCCTTTACTTTTTCATTATCAGCATTATTATTGTTATTTGTCATTTACTTCTAATTAAAACTTCTTTTTTTTTGTAATCTTCTGTTGTCATATTCACTTCTTTACTACAGTGTCAGTACTGTATGTAGTGGTTGGGGCACCACGGTGGGTGCAGGCTGCGCTCCCTCCGCTCCGCTGTGGACCATCACAAAATCCTGGGCGCTGACCTGTCGTTGGAGACGGTCTTGCGGAGCCGCACACCCCTGCGGATGGACACCAGCACGTCGGTGCCTGACCCGGTGGCCTGGGGGTCGTGCTGGGGGGCCGGGCCAGGTGGGGGGTCATCAGGAAGGTTGGGGAAAGGGAACTGTCCCTCCCCAAGGGCATGGGCACTGGCCACCAGCTCTCCTATCTTCTCCACCAGGCTGTGGCGGTTAGCGGCTATCATCTGGTCCTCCTCAGAGCCGTGCTGGACATACACACTCATCTCCATCGCTCCCCCAGACCCCCACGCTGTGTTGGGCAGGCTCAGACGCTTGGGAGAGGCCTTCACATACTCCAACGTGTTGGGGGAGGAGTCATCCGCCACGTAGAACACGCACTCCTCACTGCCCACACGTACCGGAGGCCCGGGGTACCCCCCAGGAGCATCAGGCACCGTGGGTGTCTTCACTGGCACTATGGGGGGGCGGATAGGGATGGGGCCCGCGTTGGACAGGGTGCGCCTCACACCCGGCTTGGTGGATGGGGTTCGGCGGATGGTGGCAGTCCCAGGGGTCCCAATGCCCCCTCCCCCTCCAGGCACTCCGCCCTGGGCCCCACTGGGCAAACCAGCGGTGCTGGCCGGCCTCTTGGTCTGGATCATGCGGCGGTAGTTCTGGCCGATGTTGCTGTGGCGGGGGATGGTGGAGGACTTGTCAAAGTCAGTTGACGCCTCACCTTCGGCATCTCCATTCACAGAGTAGCAGTCATAATCCGACCCTGGGGGAGAGAGAAAGACGGGAGGGATGTGGTGTGCTATTCAGAGTGTTGCATCTCGGTGGAGAGCTACCAAGTAAAGGGATGTGTGTACTCTTTAAGTTGTGAGTGGGTATAGTACATGCCTGTTACCTTGAGAGAGGACAGTGAGTGCATTCTCTGTTGGTTAATGTAAGTGAGGTTGACTTCTGTATGTATTGGTGTTTACTCTACGAGAGAAGGAGTGTACTGGTCAGAGTGGTACCCTGAGAGGGGATAGTGTCCTCGGAGCAGGACGGCGTGGTGGTCTGGGTGCTGTAGCCACTAGAGTACTGCAGGGAGTCCCTGTTGCTCTTCTGCTGCTCCATGCTGAGACCACGGGTCAGGACCATGGCCAGGTCACTGGCTGCTGGAGACACCTCTTCGCCGTGCTGGGAGGAAGCAACAACGCATTGTCATTTAGCAGACGCTCTTATCCAGGGCAACTTCGAGCGCGTACATCAGAGTACTTTTCTTCATACAGGTCCCTCATAGGAATTGAACGCACAACCCTTCCTCTGAAAGCTTCATGCTCTACCAACTGAGCTACACGTGACTAGTGGACTAACACGGGACTAACGCATGATTAGGATGATAACTAAGTTCAAGGTTTCCAGAATCGTATTGCAATCTAGGATCTAACCCTATCGCAATCAATTGCCTTAGAAAACACATCATACGGTAGGAGCACGGGACCACTACCAAGCACAACGGACAGACTATAACCACCAAAATCCAATTTGGGGTTAAAATACAACAGTTGTGATATAGCTGAATGTGTCTTGTATTCACACCATTGTGAGGTAAATCTCTGTTACCTTGGCCGCGATGGTGGCGGGGGTCATTCGGGGCCTCTGGACATCGTCTGGGTGAGCACCAGCATATCCCTGGGAGCCCGGGGATACCTCGCTCTCCCTCAGCCTATCCAGGGGCTCCTTCCGCCGCTGAAGCGTGGCAGCCAATGGCTGCTCATAAGAACCTGCCTTGGACCAATCCTGAAGAGGTGGGGGTGGTTAATAAGAAGCAGTGAAAAGCAACAGAGTGAACTCTCTAATGGGAGAGACCCGTCCACTATCCAGCAGTTTGACGCCTTTCATCTGGGTACAGTGTGGGGGCGGGGAGATTCCTCATTGTGTGCGAGTGAGTGTTTGGTATTGGGCCAAGTTGATGAGTGGGTTTATTGGTTTGAAGCCTTTTGAGTTTGTGAGACTTCGAAAGGTGAAATGGGTTCCACCCATTGCCTGCTCAGTTTAGCAAATCATCACACATGAGATTTGATACCAGGGGGTGAGACTGTTGGCCAACGACAACACAAAAGGCACACAGGTTAGGGAGCAAAGTAATGAAGTCATGAATGAGTTAAGCAGATGGTGAAATGAAAAGAAAAATCTGGTGAATAAGCGTTAACTCAAGAAGCACAAATTAAAACACAAACCAAAAAAATAAATAACCAAAAATTGCAAAGTAAAGTGTGCAGATGAAAACAAACCTTCCAGCAAGGAACCTTTGATGTGGGAGAGGTAGTGTTGGATCCAGGGGAGCAGTTATAGGGTGGGGACGCAGGAAGTATGACAGAGAGAGGCCTGATGGAGCCAGTGTGAGAGAGAGCAGGACGGAAGGTAGCGAAGGACGAGCCAAACTGCGGAACGGAGAGACAAGATCGTGATCGTCAGAGCGTCCATCAACGCCAAAGGCTTATGGGAGGAGCCTTTGTGATGTGACCTCTGGGTCATACCGTACATACATACATACACACACAAACACACAGGTGCATGCACGCAAGTACGTGCATCTGCAGTCCCAAACACACACAAAGTGTATGAGTAGCAGAAGAGGGCAAAGACAAGAAATCAGCGGTGACAGAGCAGATGACCACAAGTTCCCCTGGGCTGATGAAGTACACATACTTAGGGAGAGAATCCAGCTGGTCAGTTTTACCAGCTTCTCTCATACACCGTTTACGGCAAAACATTACAGTACGCAAAACCCAGACAACTAAAATGAGCACGGCTATAGTGTATTCACATTCTTTTTCAAAGTCCGTTAATCGTGTGACAGAATGAAAGAAACGGGAGATCCACACATTGGGACAGGAGAGCGAGGGAGCCGTTGTACTTACCGTTGTGGGAGAGCTGCACTCACTGACTGACTGGCAGGTCTCGGATGCCTCGGAGGATGCGGAGCTTGATGACTTCTGCAGAAAGGTAGAGAGGTCAAGAAGGAGAATGAGTGCAAAACCAAGAGACGTCGGGCAGAAGAGTGGAGGAAATAAAACCAAGGAGGGGGCGGAGCTACGTGTCAGCACTGCAGCGGCGGCAGTCACACCATACATATCCGCGGCGGCAGTCACACCATACATATCCGCGGCGGCAGTCACACCATACATATCCGCGGAGGCAGTCACACCATACATATCCGCGGCGGCAGTCACACCATACATATCCGCGGAGGCAGTCACACCATACAGTCACACCATACATATCCGCGGCGGCAGTCACACCATACATATCCGCGGCGGCAGTCACACCATACATATCCGCGGCGGCAGTCACACCATACATATCTGTGACGGCAGTCATACCTGGCTGGTGATGTCAGAGGGCATGGGCGAGGGAGGCTTGGAGTAGACGTTGGCGTCCTGTGATATGAAGCCGGAGTCGTGGGAGGAGACGCTGCTGAGGCGGTGAGCGTTCCCTGGTGGCGGCTGGGCCAGGCTGCGGTAGCGATAGGACGAACTGGGTGAGTGAGTCTGAGAGCCTCCGGAGGAGCGAGAGGCACTACTGTGGGCGCTGTTCACACTGCTGCCGGGGGGTGGGGCCAGGGTGAGAGGGTGGTGAGGGGGCAGGGAAGAGGGTCAGACAGGGTGAAGGGAAGTGTTTAAGGTATGGGGATATCATATAAACCACATTTATGAAGTAAGAGGTGGAGAAGGTAGGAAATTGAACGATGGTGTGTAGAGATGGATATGGGGAGAGAGTGATAAAGTGAGACGGAAAGGGGAAAATAAGGGAGATTGATGGTAGTGAGGTACAGTGATGTATCGGCCAGAGGAGCAGAGCAAGCAGTGGGGAGAGTTCATATGAGAGAGACGGGTGGTTTATATGATGGGTAGAGTTCATATGAGAGAGACGGGTGGTTTATATGATGGTAGAGTTCATATGAGAGAGACGGGTGGTTTATATGATGGGTAGAGTTCATGAGAGAGACGGGTAGTTTATATGATGTGTAGTTTATATGATGGGTAGAGTTCATATGAGAGAGACGGGTAGTTTATATGATGGGTAGAGTTCATGAGAGAGACGGGTGGTTTATATGATGGGCAGAGTTCATATGAGAGAGACGGGTGGTTTATATGATGGGTAGAGTTCATGAGAGAGACGGGTGGTTTATATGATGGGCAGAGTTCATATGAGAGAGACGGGTGGTTTATATGATGGGTAGAGTTCATATGAGAGAGACGGGTGGTTTATATGATGGGTAGAGTTCATATGAGAGAGACGGGTGGTTTATATGATGGGTAGAGTTCATATGAGAGAGACGGGTGGTTTATATGATGGGTAGAGTTCATATGAGAGAGACGGGTGGTTTATATGATGGGCAGAGTTCATATGAGAGAGACGGGTGGTTTATATGATGGGTAGAGTTCATGAGAGAGACGGGTAGTTTATATGATGGGTAGAGTTCATATGAGAGAGACGGGTAGTTTATATGATGGGTAGAGTTCATGAGAGAGACGGGTGGTTTATATGATGGGCAGAGTTCATATGAGAGAGACGGGTGGTTTATATGATGGGTAGAGTTCATATGAGAGAGACGGGTGGTTTATATGATGGGTAGAGTTCATATGAGAGAGACGGGTGGTTTATATGATGGGTAGTTTATATGATGGGTAGAGTTCATATGAGAGAGACGGGTGGTTTATATGATGGGTAGAGTTCATATGAGAGAGACGGGTGGTTTATATGATGGGTAGAGTTCATATGAGAGAGACGGGTAGTTTATATGATGGGTAGAGTTCATATGAGAGAGACGGGTGGTTTATATGATGGGTAGAGTTCATATGAGAGAGACGGGTGGTTTATATGATGGGTAGAGTTCATATGAGAGAGACGGGTGGTTTATATGATGGGTAGAGTTCATATGAGAGAGACGGATGGTTTATATGATGGGTAGTTTATATGATGGGTAGAGTTCATATGAGAGAGACGGATGGTTTATATGATGGGTAGTTTATATGATGGGTAGAGTTCATATGAGAGAGACGTGTGGTTTATATGATGGGTAGTTTATATGATGGGTAGAGTTCATATGAGAGAGACGGGTGGTTTATATGATGGGTAGAGTTCATGAGAGAGACGGGTAGTTTATATGATGGGTAGTTTATATGATGGGTAGAGTTCATATGAGAGAGACGGGTGGTTTATATGATGGGTAGAGTTCATGAGAGAGACGGGTAGTTTATATGATGGGTAGTTTATATGATGGGTAGAGTTCATATGAGAGAGACGGGTGGTTTATATGATGGGTAGTTTATATGATGGGTAGAGTTCATATGAGAGAGACAGGTAGTTTATATGATGGGTAGTTTATATGATGGGTAGAGTTCATATGAGAGAGACAGGTAGTTTATATGATGGGTAGAGTTCATATGAGAGAGACGGGTAGTTTATATGATGGGTAGAGTTCATATGAGAGAGACAGGTAGTTTATATGATGGGTAGAGTTCATATGAGAGAGACGGGTGGTTTATATGATGGGTAGAGTTCATATGAGAGAGACGGGTAGTTTATATGATGGGTAGAGTTCATGAGAGAGACGGGTAGTTTATATGATGGGTAGAGTTCATATGAGAGAGACAGGTAGTTTATATGATGGGTAGAGTTCATATGAGAGAGACAGGTAGTTTATATGATGGGTAGTTTATATGATGGGTAGTTTATATGATGGTAGAGTTCATATGAGAGAGACAGGTAGTTTATATGATGGGTAGTTTATATGATGGGTAGAGTTCATATGAGAGAGACGGGTAGTTTATATGATGGGTAGAGTTCATGAGAGAGACGGGTAGTTTATATGATGGGTAGAGTTCATATGAGAGAGACGGGTAGTTTATATGATGGGTAGAGTTCATGAGAGAGACGGGTAGTTTATATGATGGGTAGTTTATATGATGGGTAGAGTTCATATGAGAGAGACGTGTGGTTTATATGATGGGTAGAGTTCATGAGAGAGACGGGTAGTTTATATGATGGGTAGTTTATATGATGGGTAGAGTTCATATGAGAGAAACGTGTGGTTTATATGATGGGTAGAGTTCATATGAGAGAGACGTGTGGTTTATATGATGGGTAGAGTTCATGAGAGAGACGTGTGGTTTATATGATGGGTAGAGTTCATGAGAGAGACGTGTGGTTTATATGATGGGCAGAGTTCATATGAGAGAGACGTGTGGTTTATAGGATGGGCAGAGTTCATATGAGAGAGACGGGTAGTTTATATGATGGGTAGAGTTCATGAGAGAGACGGGTAGTTTATATGATGGGTAGAGTTCATGAGAGAGACGGGTAGTTTATATGATGGGCAGAGTTCATATGAGAGAGACGGGTAGTTTATATGATGGGTAGTTTATATGATGGGTAGAGTTCATGAGAGAGACGGGTGGTTTATAGGATGGGCAGAGTTCATATGAGAGAGACGTGTGGTTTATATGATGGGTAGAGTTCATGAGAGAGACGGGTAGTTTATATGATGGGTAGAGTTCATATGGAGAGACAGGTAGTTTATATGATGGGTAGTTTATATGATGGGTAGTTTATATGTTCATGAGAGAGACAGGTAGTTTATATGATGGGTTTATAGGATGGGTAGAGTTCATATGAGAGAGACGGTAGTTTATATGGTTTATATGATGGGTAGAGTTCATGAGAGAGACGGGTAGTTTATATGATGGGTAGAGTTCATGAGAGAGACGGGTAGTTTATATGATGGGCAGAGTTCATATGAGAGAGACGGGTAGTTTATATGATGGGTAGAGTTCATGAGAGAGACGGGTAGTTTATATGATGGGTAGAGTTCATGAGAGAGACGTGTGGTTTATAGGATGGGCAGAGTTCATATGAGAGAGACGTGTGGTTTATATGATGGGTAGTTTATATGATGGGTAGAGTTCATGAGAGAGACGTGTGGTTTATAGGATGGGCAGAGTTCATATGAGAGAGACGTGTAGTTTATATGATGGGCAGAGTTCATATGAGAGAGACGGGTGGTTTATATGATGGTCAGAGGTTAAGATGAGGACATTTCCAAGTTGAAGTTGAAAGTAGAAAGCAGCAGCAGTGAAATAGGGGAACCCAACCAGAATAGGGGGGAAGGAAGCACAGAGCGGAGAAGCCAAACACACAGGAAGAGAGAGAGGCCGTGCAAATACAGAGGAATAGGAAGTGATCAAACCACAGGAAATAGAGAAGAGGCCAAACACACAGGAACACCAAATACAGGGAATAAGGAAGTGATCAAACCACAGGAAATAGAGAAGAGGCCAAACACACAGAACACCAAGGGTAAGTGTGAATGCGGAGTGGAGAGATTGGGAGACACACATGCAGGGATGGGGATAGACATGTTGAGGGTGGAGGAGGGGGTCAGAGGTAGAGGGTTGGGAAGGGAGGAGGAGGAGGAAACATGGAAAGACAAGTTAAGACCATGTGAGAACCAAGCATGGGTAGATTAGACACACAGGGTACAGGGCAGGGTTGCTGGCATGCCCAAAGACATGGCCTCCCAGACAGTGACACAAGCGACCCATCAGAGCACTATCGTGACAAGCCTGAGAGATACTTCTTCACAATAGAAGACACCACTTCAGACCTAATAAGTGTCCCACTTCATCACACATGGAAACAGGGATTATTTTGAAAAAAACTCTACATACTAACAAATGTTATGTGCTATTCGTTATCATCAAACAAGTCTGTTTTAAGTTGTAATTTTCATCACTAAGAGAGAAAAAAAAACTTTTTTCTTTAGTGCTTTGAATGTTGCAAGCCATATGGTGCCATCTGTGATTAAACTGAGGACAGAGGACACAGTAGGACAACAGACACATGGACCAGCAGACAGACGCTCAGTAGACCCTCATACAGACAGACGTGTGCAGCCATGCAGGGGCGCCTCTTTTACTAAGACACGACACATATCTGATCGCCACCTCTCACTGACACTTTCCCTGTCGCCTTTTATTGTCAGATACACCGCATGATCACACTCACATAGCCAACAACATATCATCCACACACCTTGGATCAAAACAAAGAACCCCCCACCCCCCACCCTTTGTTGATCAAATCAAATGAATCCAGGTCAATACAAATGTCTGTATTTCTAGTCCATGTGTCCTGTCTCCCTCTGGTTCGTACCTGCACATGCTGCTCTTCCTGGAGCCAGAACTGCTGGGGGAGGAGGGAGGGGTCTGGTAGGACCAGCTGTAGTCTGAACCCTTCAGGTCTTTGATCACCTGGGAGAGAGAGAGAGAGCGAGGACAAACCAGTCGGCACCATGTAAGTGTTATACCCCTGAAAGGCGGGAAATATGACAACGATTCACACGGACACATTAGCATTAGCTTAAGTTGTAATGCATGAGTTGGTAAACTGCATGCTTCCCCTATTGGAATTCCTAGGCATTACTAATCAAACTCTGTACAAACAGACATTTTTTATCACATTCAGATAAATGAATAGAATATTGCTTGCTGGTACACATTATGATGCTATTATTGTTATGGCACATTTCACTCTATCACACAAGCACTGTTCCACCTAGCATTTCATGACCTCTGTCTAGACAGTGGGACTGTGTGCATTATACTGAAATACTAGACTAAAAATAATACAAATATATCTTAGAAGAGAGCGTCGGCACCTGCTCGCTGGCGGGGGGCAGTTTGTGGGGATCAGTGGTGAGCACAGTGAGGTCATCAATAATGGCCTGGAGGTGAGTGATCTCTCCCAGCATGGCAATCTCTCCATTCTGATCAAAACAACGAGACTCATTTCAGTCAGTTAGTGTTATTATTTATGGCAATAGCGCTGGCCTTATGTGAATGACTACAACTGTTCAGCTTAGACTCAACACTAGAGGGCAATGTCAATACATTTTAGCTGGTGGCTTATTGGCTCCCCCCCCCAAGTTAGGTTTCAGCCCCTGACAAGTCTCCCCTCCTCCCGTTTCATCTTCACTCTGGCCCAATCCCAAATTGTCCCCTAAACACATGATAGGATTTGATTGGTATGAGCAACCTGGTAATAGCTCCATCTCACCCTCTGATAGGCTCCATGGAAGTTTTACCATATTGCTTGCACCAATCAAAACCTCTCAGATCTCCACAAGTGCATAAAGCGTAGGGATGACGGGACGATTAGGGATTGGTCCTATGTCTCACCCCAGCTCCCTGGTGTTTCCCTCCCCATACAGCCCCTGCCTCCCCTCCTCCAGTCTTACCACTACAGGCTGCAGGAAGCCGATGAAGGTGCAGAAGCGTCCCCTCTCCTCCACCAGAGCGCGGCGCACCGCCTGCTTCTCTGTCTCCTCCATCAGCAGGTACATGTCATTCACATCATGCATGGCACTATCCAGCTGGGGCTGCAGGTCCCCTCGGCCTGGGAAGCCAGGAGGAAGAGCACAGGGGACAGGGTGACAGGAACAAGGAGCAGGGAAAGGGAAACAGAGGGCAGGGACATAGTATACAGGGAGTGGTGGGGATTGGGAATGGAGAGAGAATGCAGGGAGCGGGACGAGGAAGAGGATGGTAGAAGGACAAAAGCAGGAGAAGAGGGTAACAGAGGTCACAAGGGAAAACACAAGTGTGACACACAAGAGAGAGGAGAAGGAGAGAAAGAAAAGATTAGAAAATGTGTGGTGTGTCTGGGCTTGAAGGGACAAAATGTCGCCCCTCCCCTCCTCCCTTCTCGGTCCCCCAAGCCAATAACAGACACCATGGACACAGGACAGAATGATCTACAAATACTACACTGGCACAGCATCTACATGAGATAAACCAAATAATGGAGAAAAAAAAATGAACAAATGAAAGTGTCTTCAAAATGTCTTGTAATGTTAAGTCATGCAGCAGGGAGTAGTGTCAGAGATGCCCATGGTAGAGAAGCAAGGAGGGGGAGGGAGGGGGGGTCTTAAGTCAACAGCAACCAGTGCTGTGAGCAGAAAGCAGAAAGAACTTTAGAACAACAAGTCATGCAGGAGTCACAAATGTCACAGGGCAGCTTTCCAGAGGGCTCAGAAAGAAGACGTTTAATGGTTGCAGCTAGCGGGCAAAACTACCTGAAGATGAGTGTATCAGGCCAAATGCATTATAGTGATGTAAATCACGTAGCCATTTACTGTCTCCCAATAGTCCTTTTTTTTGGTCATGGGAAGCCCCTCTACACAAAATACATGTAAAGAAGAAGCTGTAGCATTGCATAGCAGTGTTGTGGGACGAGAACCACATACTTACCCTGGATTTCTACAGAACGGAAATCAACCACAGACAGAGAGGGAGAAAGGAGGGGAGAGAAAAAGGAGGAAGGGACAACAAAGATGGTTGAGAGGAGGAATTTGGGGGACATATAGAGGGTCAGAGGGGTGACAGGGGTAAAGGAGAGAGAGCAGAGATCGTTGAGCTCATCGTTAGGGTTAGTACAAGGAAGCCATCACAGCTCAGTTCACAGCCAAAGTGCGCACGGTTAGAGCAAAAACACAGTTGCAGCCAAATCAACACCAATTCGACCCAAACATCAATGTCCACCGGTTTTCAGATTAAATACACCTCAGTTCATCATTTTAGATTCTTGCATCTGCCTGGCAACTGTCTAGAAACAGCCTTAAATAGACAACAGTATTTATTGGCTGCTGGATCAGAGTGAACTGTTTTATCGCGAATGAGGGAAGGCCTGTCATTATCATCCTGACCACCAGGGGAGAGTGTTGCTCTATAACCTCAGTCTTCACTAACATGGACTGGAGCTATGTTCTCCCTCCCTCACTGCGGCTTCCCTCATTTCACCCCTTCTCTGTAGTGATTTGAGGAGATGGTCCTTTTAAAGACCAAACTGTAATCGTCAACAATCTGCAAACACACGTCAGCTATGTCAAACGCTTAAAAAGAAAAAACACAAAAAAACACTGAGATAGTCAGAATGCCTTGGCAAAGGATCTCACCTTGAGAATTTGACCTTGACATTTTCAGCACTACTTCTAGTACTACCGTAATGTCATGCTGAAGGAAAGCCACAGCTGAGACCGTTACGTAACAGAGAATGCCTGGGTTAACCTATAGTTATCGAGCCCAAACAAAATGCACAACCTGCTGTGATAGAGCGCTGGATCGCCTGACAGGGCAGTTTGGAGTGTTCAGCCATGCTAGCTGTCAGTCGGAGAGAGAGAGAGAGAGAAGAGGAGCAGCCTACCTTTCCGGACCTTCTTCTGCAGTTTCATGGTGTCTGAGGACTTCTTCTTGATCTCATGACGAGATCTCTTGTACTCTGGAGGAGAGAGAGGGGACAGAACGTCATCCACTTTGGACAGCGGAGACAGAGGGGAATTTGATTGGACAGAGGTACCCTGCCTGTGTCCCACCTCCATCATGATGTTTTCATCATGGCCACCTAGTCATCCCCCCTCATTCCTACTTGCCATACATCACTCCTCACCTCTCCACCATGCTCGCTGATGTGCAGTGAGCGCTCTGGCACAAGAACGGTTGCCATGCATCACCCAGGTTGGGTGTCACACATTTGGTGGTGGATGAAGCGAGTTTCACCCCTTACTATTATGTAAAGCGCTTTGAGTAGAAAGGCACCATATGAATCCAATCCAATAATATTATTATTCACCTTTGGCATGGTCCTTGTCCAGCTGGTTGGCGGTCTTCTTCCAATCCTCAATCCTGTCCTGGAGAGGAGTGATCAAGCTCTCCATCAGAGCACTGGGAGGACAGAGGGAAAGAGAAAGCGCGAGGTACAACGGGTGTGTTAATTAACGGTTATAATAACGATTTACTTGGATTATTATTTGGGGGGGGGGGGTATTTCTTTTTACCCACTTTTTCTCCTCAATTTCGTGATATCCAATTTACGATCTTGTCTCATCGCTGCAGCTCCCTAACGGGCTCGGGATGAGGCGAAGGTAGAGTCACTGCCTTAGACCGCTGCGCCACTCGGGAGGCTATAATGATTTTCTTAACCATCTAAAATGTAACAATGTGGCTTCGTCTGGCACACGTCACATGGAACACGTGGACAAAATGAGTCTTTGCCGTGATGAATTCTAAAAATGATATGTTTTTCTTATGAAACCATGGAAAATATACGCTCTAAGGTATGAGATCTTTAGAAAGGGAAAGCGGTTATATAAATTCTCCTTCGTGGCTCGTCCCACTTCACTATTTCTGGTATGTGACACATCTGCACACCCCCATCACTCCAGGATGAGCTGGGAGTCCCATGGTGGAGTGTGGAAACGGCAGTCTCCCAGGTCGACCAATCACAGACTGACAGCACAGTGCTGATGTGGACTCCAGCCCTGTTTATAGTGTGGCGCAAAGTAGACGGGTTAGGAGACCGGTGTTGATGTGCCACCACAGGGTCAGAAAACGTTTGCTCCCAGAAATGCTTTGTTAGGAATGTAAACACCCTCCACCGAGACACCACCATCCTCATCACCACAGACACCACCATGTTGTTAATAGCTTCTGATTTGGAAAATAAATCATTCGAGACTGCAGACATAATATAATGGATTCCTTTCTTTGAGATTTACTGTGTGGTCTAGAACAGAGCGGGCTGCTTGCTGCTCGTGGTTCCATTCATTTAGCCTACGTGTCCGAGAGAAGAGTCTACAGACGTCCTATAATGAGGTGCTTGGGATTTGGGGAGAGGGGATGGAGGGAGGAAGATGGAGGATGGGGAGATTTCTCCTCCCTCCGTCTCCTGTCTGCATCACACATTTTAGGGAGAGAGGGTTCCAGTCTAGATAGTGTGTAGAATAACCAGTCTGAGGTGATCTTGTGTCTAAATCACACACGCACAAGTGTTCTGCACTGCTATTTCCACATTACCACAGACCCGACCCAAACACTGGGATAGATTTACATGGAAAACCCATGACCGGTAGCTCACTCAGTGGAGGATGACACGTGTGAATTCCCTCTCCCACCGTGAAGAGAGTCTTGGCGGCAGGTAACCTAGCGGTAAAGAGTGTTGCGCCAGTCGTCAAAAGGTTGTTGATTCGAATCACAGAGCCGACGAGGTGAAAAATCTGCCGATGTGCCCTTGAGCAAGGCACAACCCTAATTGCTCCTGTAAGTCTCTCTGGATAAGAGTGTCTGCCACATAAATGTACATTTAGACCTGCCACCTATTCGCATTTCCATACGGTTGTAGCTTCTGAACCAAAAACAAAGAGTCAGTTTTGTTTGAACATGGATGGGATGACAGCTACTACTCATTATTGTTGGCTACCATCGTCAAAGATACGGTTTACACAGAGCAGTGACTGACAGTTCACAGGACCAATCCCCACCAACGGAGTGACAGCAGGGACAGAGCCAGGCCTATAGGAGGATGCCTGTGTAAGAGGGAGGGACTTACTTGGTGAAATGGCGCAGTTTGGCCTCGATGCTGCGATGCCGCATGCACATCCTGGTAAGAGCTGATCCAATGTCTCTGGTGGCGCCTGAAAGAGATCACAACGCAGAGGAGGTTAGGGAAACCCTCGGGGGGAAACGGTCAGTCAGCGTAATGTATCCTGCAGACCGGCAAGCCAGACAGACCACCAAACAGACTGCCCACTGAGGTGTGTTTAATATTCACTCCTGCCCTAGTCCAAGTAAAGATATCAAGGACAGAGGCCTACGCAGTGTGTGTGTGAGAGTGAGACTGAGTGAGTAACCTGGAGGTAATATACACACTCCTGCCCTAGTCCAAGTAAAGATATCAAGGACAGAGGCCTACGCAGTGTGTGTGTGAGAGTGAGACTGAGTGAGTAACCTGGAGGTAATATACACACTCCTGCCCTAGTCCAAGTAAAGATATCAAGGACAGAGGCCTACGCAGTGTGTGTGTGAGAGTGAGACTGAGTGAGTAACCTGGAACTCGGATAAACATCAGGCTATTTTTAGCCGAGGAAGAACATTTGGAAAAAGCTGATCGCGGACTCTGAGCGGGCCACTTCACTTGCTTCCAAAGACGCGGAGCCAAGCAACCACCGGTATTACTGGCTTAGAAAGAGCCTCAGAGTATACACTCCAGTGAAGAAACAAGCACTCCAATTCAAATCTAATTTTACTTGTCACATGCGTTGTAAACAACAAGGTGTAGACCAACAGTGAAATGCTGACTTAAACGGGTCTTTTTTCCAACAACGCAGAATTAAAAGACAACAGAAATTGAAATCGTGACACGAAGAATAAATAGAAAGTGAATAACGAATAAAAATAACATGGCTATATACAGGGAGTACCCGTACCGAGTCGATGTGCAGAGGTACAAGGTGATTGAGGTAGCTATGTACATACTGTAGGGGTAAAGTGACTAGGCAATATGATAGATAATATGCGAGTAGGAAGAGTCACATCTGGAGTTCTAGTATCTAATACATGCAATCTCTTAGTCTGATAGCCTCTAACATCAGGGTTAAATCTCACCAGTGCTGACAGAGGTATGGCTCTAGAGAGCTGAACCCAGATTTCACCCAGATTTCTTGACAGCGTACAAGGGGTTTAGCTCCGACGGGATTTAACCCTCTACTCCCTAATCCTGGTGCTCAGGGGTTATCTGGTCAAACCCCACCCTATCCACACCCCTCCCTCTCCCTATACCCAGGGTTGGCTCGGACTACACCCCTGTCCCTACACGTGCCCCAGTGGGAGGGAGAGGGGTTGCCCCAACTCCGTCTGATTACTCCTGTTGGACAAGCAGACTCTTCAACCTCAGATTAAGTGCAGCGAAGCCAGCTCCTTCACCTAAGTCATATCATCATATTAGTCCTCCCCGTCTCCCAGTCGCTCATTGACACTGTGTGTGTACACACCATGGGAGTGACCTAGAGTGAGAGACAGCAGGATCCTATCTGAGTCAATCCGAGCATCCTGCCCCCTGGTCCACCCCATTCCCATCGGTACAGCCATCACCCATCTGGGGCTCCTGTGACCTTGGCCTCACCTTGGTGAAGTCATAACTATAAGACTGGTGAGAGAGATGGACTCCTAGTATTCAAATGTATACACATTGATTACATACAGAGAGGGACAAATGAGAAGGGGGGGGAAACTTGTTCATTTGTGAAAGTAATTTTTGCCAAATGACGTCTAGAGATGAACCAAACTAAGGACTTATTAACAATGCCGGTAAAGCCATCTGCCTTCTGTACTGCTGGGCCCTCCTTCACTTGGATGCCTAAAGTCAAATCAGTGATTACTGCAGAGAGACAGAGAGAGACTAAAAGGCCAGTCTCCGTGAACACGCACTGTTAAAATACAGAGAATGTCTATTCATAATTAGAAACTGGTGGTTTAAGTCACAAATTCTGATTGGCTGGCAGCTGTTGTATACCACGGGTATGACAAAACAATTATTTTTACTGCTCTAATTACGTTGCTGACCAGTTTATAATAGCAATAAGGCATCTTGGGGGTTCGTGGTATATGGTCAATTTACCACACCCCCTCGAGCCGTAGTGCTTAATTACCCAGCAACCATGTATTAATCCAGCCCAGGGCAATGCCCCCTAACCCCTACACCGTCCTCCCACACACACCCCCATACGGAAGGAGTGGTGGCATTTTCTAACCCCAATATGAAATAGTGCCTAATGTCATGCCAATAAAGCACCTTGAAATTGAAAGTTAAAGTTGAGAGAGCGCAGGAGAGTGAAACAGAGTGGGAGAGAGAGGTTGATACCTAGTGACAAAAAGAGAAAGGAGAGAAAGCGAGAGAAAGAGGCAGTGCTGAGAGGGATCTCCGCACACATTCTAAAGAGCTAACTGCTGGGGAAAGAATGTAACAGCCTGTGTGTGTTTGTTTGTTTTCCCTCCTTTTAATATATTCTCTTCCGGTTTTATATTCTTATGAACTTCCTCTCTCTCTCACTCTCATAACAACATCCACAAGAGATCAACAAGATGAGGGAGAAAAAGAGGCTCACATCTGGGAAACAAATTAGGCCAGCGTGTGTCTAGCTCTGCGTGTAGCTAGGTGTCTAGCTATGTGTGTGTAGCTAGGTGTCTAGCTCTGCGTGTAGCTAGGTGTCTAGCTCTGCGTGTAGCTAGGTGTCTAGCTCTGCGTGTAGCTAGGTGTCTAGCTCTGCGTGTAGCTAGGTGTCTAGCTCTGCGTGTAGCTAGGTGTCTAGCTCTGCGTGTAGCTAGGTGTCTAGCTCTGCGTGTAGCTAGGTGTCTAGCTCTGCGTGTAGCTAGGTGTCTAGCTAGGTATGTGCAGCTGTGTGTGTGTATGTGCAGCTGTGTGTGTGTATGTGCAGCTGTGTGTGTGTGTGCAGCTGTGTGTGTGCAGCTGTGTGTGTGTATGTGCAGCTGTGTGTGTGTGTGTGTGTGTGTGTGTGTGTGTGTGTGTGTGTGTGTGTGTGTGTGTGTGTGTGTGTGTGTGTGTGTGTGTGTGTTTTGATCTACTGCTCTCCAACCAGTGAATTCATCAGGGCATTAATAGAGCATTAATAGAGCTCCATAAATATGCAGTGCAGACTGGCTTGGCTTCCTCCTCTCTCCCAAAATGTGCTTCACCTTAACTTATCCCCATGGTAAGAGTATGAGACCTGAGATATGTGTGTTAGTGTTTTGGACTGGCAGTGGTGTATTATATGAGATGGTGTGTGGTATGTTGTTTAGGCTGGTTGCATACTGCAGTATTTTACAGGGAGCTGTGAATATGGGGTATGTCTGTCTGTGTGTCTGTCTGTGTTTGTTGAGGCAGTGGGTTGGGCAGAGACTAGCAACAGTGTCTGGGTTGGTTTTCTGCTTCTGCGGTCGGCACACGTGCCTTATCTCCAGGAAATACACTTGAGGAGATCTGGGAAACCCCTAGCAGCTGTCCCACAGAACAGATGAAAAGACCGGGTCAGGAATCGGGATGTACGATTAGCAACCAGGATTGCACGTTCACACACTTCCCTACTGCTACGGAGAACACATGGCTGGAGGTCTGATGTCTCGGTGTGGTACACACACACACACACACACACACACACACACACACACACACACACACACACACACACACACACACACACACACACACACACACACACACACACACACACACACACACACACACACACACACACACACACACACACAGTGGGGCAAAAAAGTATTTAGTCAGCCACCAATTGTGCAAGTTCTCCCACTTAAAAAGATGAGGCCTGTAATTTTCATTATAGGTACACTTAAACTATGACAGACAAAATGACAAAATGAGAAAAAAGTCCAGAAAATCACATTCTAGGATTTTTTATGAATTTATGTGCAAATTATGGTGGAAAATAAGTATTTGGTCACCTACAAACAAGCAAGATTTCTGGCTCTCACAGACCTGTAACTTCTTCTTTAAGAGGCTCCTCTGTCCTCCACTCATTACCTGTATTTAATGGCACCTGTTTGAACTTGTTATCAGTATAAAAGACACCTGTCCACAACCTCAAACAGTCACACTCCAAACTCCACAATGGCCAAGACCAAAGAGCTGTCAAAGGACACCAGAAACAAAATTGTAGACCTGCACCAGGCTGGGAAGACTGAATCTGTAATAGGTAAGCAGCTTGGTTTGAAGAAAATCACCTGTGGGAGCAATTATTAGGAAATGGAAGACATACAAGACCACTGATAATCTCCCTCAATCTGGGGCTCCACGCAAGATCTCACCCCGTGGGGTCAAAATGATCACAAGTACGGTGAGCAAAAATCCCAGAGCCACAAGGGGGAACCTAGTGAATACCCTGCAGAGAGCTGGGACCAAAGTAACAAAGCCTACCATCAGTAACACACTACGCCGCCAGGGACTCAAATCCTGCAGTGCCAGACGTGTCCCCCTGCTTAAGCCAGTACATGTCCAGGCCCGTCTGAAGTTTGCTAATGAGCATTTGGATGATCCAGAAGAAGATTGGGAGAATGTCATATGGTCAGATGAAACCAAAATATAACTTTTTGGTAGAAACTCAACTCATCGTGTTTGAAGGACAAAGAATGCTGAGTTGCATCCAAAGAACACCATACCTACTGTGAAGCATGGGGGTGGAAACATCATGCTTTGGGGCTGTTTTCTGCAAAGGGACCAGTACGACTGATCCGTGTAAAGGAAAGAATGAATGGGGCCATGTATCGTGAGATTTTGAGTGAAAACCTCCTTCCATCAGCAAGGGCATTGAAGATGAAACGTGACTGGGTCTTTCAGCATGACAATGATCCCAAACACACCGCCCGGGCAACAAAGGAGTGGCTTCGTAAGAAGCATTTCAAGGTCCTGGAGTGGCCTAGCCAGTCTCCAGATCTCAACCCCATAGAACATTTTTGGTAGGAGTTGAAAGTCTGTGTTGCCCAGCAACAGCCCCAAAACATCACTGCTCTAGAAGAGATCTGCATGGAGGAATGGGCCAAAATACCAGCAACAGTGTGTGAAAACCTTGTGAAGACTTACAGAAAATGTTTGACCTTTGTCATATCCAACAAAGGGTATATAACAAAGTATTGAGATAAATTTTTGTTATTGACCAAATACTTATTTTCCACCATAATTTGCAAATAAATTCATTAAAAAAACCTACAATGTGATTTTCTGGATTTCTTTCCCTCATTTTGTCTGTCATAGATGAAGTGTACCGTTAATGAAAATTACAGGCCTCTCTGATCTTTTAAAGTGGGAGAACTTGCACAATTGGTGGCTGACTAAATAATTTTTTGCCCCACTGTATATATAGAAAGGTGACGAATGTGAGTAAAATTAAGCATGTTTAATCTGCCAGTCTGTGATGGACCCCCCCCCCCCACCCCCACAGTATTTGTACAGCATGGGCAGCCAATAGCTCAGTCACTATAACTTGTTTAGCTATAGGTCAACCCCTAATAGAGACATCTAGTGAACTAATCCTGAAAGGAACTCCTCTCCTCTGTGTAGTCTGCTGTCATCCCCATCTGCTCCTAACCCCAGCACAGCCAGCCTGTGTTTACTGTTAGCCTCCCTGCCTGTAACCCTCCTCCCTGCAACGCTCCCCTCCCGCAGTGAACCCACAGGGAGCCAGCACATATTGATTTTTCCCATGACATTTAGTCAACCAACACCATGGTGAGGGAACAGGCTGATATGAGAGAGAAAGGTGGAGGGAGAGAAGGAGACAGCAAGGAGTGGGTGCATTGGGTGGGTGTGAGAGGGAGTGTGGAGAGAGAGGAAGGCAGAAGGAAAGAGCGATAGAGCAGGGCGACGGAGAACGACAGGCAGGAACAGAGTGGCATTCGTGTTCCCTCCATCTCTCCCCCCCCCCAACTGATTTCCTCAACCACACATCCTGTCAGGCTACAGACACCTACAGACACCTTTAGGTTGCTAATACAATTCAGCATGACAGTCTACAGTCGTGGCCCAAAGTTTTGAGAATGACACAAATATACATTTTCACAAAGTCTGCTGCCTCACTTTGTATGATGGCAATTTGCATATACTCCAGAATGTTATGAAGAGTGATCAGATGAAATGCAATTAATTGCAAGGTCCCTCTTTGCCATGCAAATTAACTGAACCCCCCCCCCCCCAAAAAAAAAAAAAGATTCCACTGCACTTCAGCCTTGCCACAAAAGAACCAGCTGACATCATGTCAGTGATTCTCTCGTTAACACAGGTGTGAGTGTTGACGGGGACAAGGCTGGAGATCACTCTGTTATGCTGATTGAGTTCGAATAACAGACTGGAAGCTTCAAAAGGAGGGTGGTGCTTGGAATAATTGTTCTTCCTCTGTCAATCACAGTTACCTGCAAGGAAACACAGTCATCATTGCTTTGCACATAAAGGGCTTACTGACAGCAAGGATATTGCTGTCAGTGAGATTGCACCTAAATCAACCATTAATTGGATCATCAAGAACTTCAAGGAGAGCGGTTCAATTGTTGTGAAGAAGGCTTCAGGGTGCTCAAGAAAGTCCAGCAAGCGCCAGGACCGTCTCCTAAAGTTGATTCAGCTGCGGGATCGGGCCACCACCAGTACAGAGCTTGCTCAGGAATGGCAGCAGGCAGGTGTGAGTGCATCTGCACGCACAGTGAGGCGAAGACTTTTGGAGGATGGCCTGGTGTCAAGAAAGACAGCAAAGAAGCCACTTCTCTCCAGGAAAAACATCAGGGACAGACTGATATTCTGCAAAAGGTACAGGGATTGGACTGCTGAGGACTGGGGTAAAGTCATTTTCTCTGATGAATACCCTTTCCGATTGTTTGGGGCATCCGGAAAAAAGCTTGTCCAGAGAAGACAAGGTGAGCGCTACCATCAGTCCTGTGTCATGCCAACAGTAAAGCATCCTGAGACCATTCATGTGTGGGGTTGCTTCTCAGCCAAGGGAGTGGGCTCACTCACAATTTTGCCTAAGAACACAGCCATGAATAAAGAATGAGAGCAACTTCTCCCAACCATTGGTTACATAATTATACTTCAGTATTCCATAGTAACATCTGACAAAAATATCTAAAGACACCGAAGCAGCAAACTTTGTGGAAATTAATATTTGTGTCATTCTCAAAACTTTTGGCCACGACTGTACTACACGTCTCGCTCTCCTCCCCTCCCTCGGTGAGGCTATCGAATGGTAGAAGTTGAGGATGGGACTTCTTTTCTTCTTTCCTGATTTATCAAAGAGGGAACGTCGGGGTCATGACAGCCTGGAGTATTTCCTTGCAGATGAGAGAGGATAAGCCAAGTCTCCACCGAGAGGGAGTGGCCACTGTTCAAACACACACAGTGGTGCTAACAGCTAACATCCACACGCCCCTGCAGACTCTGACCTGTGGAATCAACACTCGGGCCTAAACAAACAGCAATAGGACTCAACGGGATTCAATACCACACCGAGACATCAGACCTCCAGCCACGTGTTCTCCGTAGCAGTAGGGAAGTGTGTGAACGTGCAATCCCGGTTGCTAATCGTACATCCCGATTCCTGACCCGGTCTTTTCATCTGTTCTGTGGGACAGCTGCTAGGGGTTTCCCAGATCTCCTCAAGTGTATTTCCTGGAGATAAGGCACGTGTGCCGACCGCAGAAGCAGAAAACCAACCCAGACACTGTTGCTAGTCTCTGCCCAACCCACTGCCTCAACAAACACAGACAGACACACAAACAGACATACCCCATATTCACAGCTCCCTGTAAAATACTGCAGTATGCAACCAGCCTAAACAACATACCACACACCATCTCATATAATACACCACTGCCAGTCCAAAACACTAACACACATATCTCAGGTCTCATACTCTTACCATGGGGATAAGTTAAGGTGAAGCACGTTTTGGGAGAGAGGAGGAAGCCAAGCCAGTCTGCACTGCATATTTATGGAGCTCTATTAATGCCCTGATGAATTCACTGGTTGGAGAGCAGTAGATCAAAACACACACACACACACACACACACACACACACACACACACACACACACACACACACACACACACACACACACACACACACACACACACACACACACACACACTACTTTTCATCTTTGGATGCATGTTAGGGTTTGCATATGAAATAAATGCAGTAGGAACTTAGTAGGCTGCATGCTATGGCAGTGGGATATGGACATGCTCAATTCGTGAATCATTCTCCGCACTGCCACTCAGCCCTCTCTCTCCGTGTGTGTGACAGGAAAGAAGGTGTAATTAGTACAGCCCCTGCTGTGGGCGCCCCACCCTCCTCCACGGGGACTCCCCGTGGGATATCCCTCTATTCCCTCTCATCCCTCGCTCTGCCTTTTCTGACATTGCTTAGCTTCTTTTCTGCCATTCTCCCACCCTGGGACACAGGAGGGTCACTGACCTGCCACGGAGGCTGCATTATAGGTGGTGTGCCCACTAGTAAAAACACCCTGTCGTGTTAGTTATGAACACTATCCTGTCCTTTGTGTGAAATGTTCCCATTCGTCAGTCTTTGAGAGACAGTGAGTGAACAAGTGAGAACCTCATTTTCATTCCGTCTGCACGGTTGATGAACTTTAGGAAATAAGTGAATAAATACGGCCAGTTGCCTGGCAAGACTCCAATACTGCTCACTAGCTTAAACCCAAATTAGACCTCTGTGGAGGCACAGCAAGCCTTTCTAGCAGGTGGGTTCAGTTTGAGGACAGCAATGCAGGTAGGAGCGTGTGGTTAATGCACAAGAACACTGTTTTTCCATTCCGCTTGTTGGAGAGACACAGTCAGAAGAAAACACGCAGACACAGGCTCCTCGTTCCCTGCCTTCGTTCCCTTTCCAAATCAATCAGCACCCCTCAGACTGACAGTCCTGCTGGTTGCCGTGACAATGCAGAACTAGCACTCCTCGTGACTGTCAGTGGGGCTGTCTGTTGCTAAGGTCACTCTGGCAGAACATTATTTAACTTCCACTCCTCTCTACCTAATATAATAGTACCTATCTAATACCAGTAACTCGAAAGTGTTACTTTATGAAAATAAGCCAACATTCACATCCGTATCATAGTATCACTTTGGCAATGGATTAATAGACTGTTGCTTATCAGTGCTGGATCTTTCTTGATCACTGGGTGTCTCCCTTTCTCCTCTTCCACCTCCTCCCGTCCTCAGTCACAACCTCTTCCAGCCATTTTCTGCTCTGTCACAAGGTGGGTGGCTGTGGTTTCACATGCTATCCCATGACTCTTTATGGGGCTCCTGGAAATGTTCCACATTTTAGAAATGTTTGCTTTCAGGGCCGCAGTAGGCCCACAGCCCTTCACATGCAAGTCACAACACTCAGAGCATTTGATCAGAAAATAGCTTCAAGCTTTCCATTGGGAAAGGACATTGGGACTGTGGTGAGAAAGAAAAAAATACTGAACATTCTAGCGCCTAGGCCAGTGGTTCTTAACCTGGGTTCGATCGAACCCCAGGGGTTTGGTGAGTCAGTCTCAGGGGTTCGGCGGAGGTCAAGACAAACATCCGATTCATATGATTCGTGATGACACGCTCCGCTTGACCATCATTGGCTGCAGGTGATCACGCTACATCGCTTGGCCTATCTGTGCTGCAGGGAATTTGATGCGCTCAGTTTGTGACTGTGGTGATGGTACGTCTTGTGATTTCTTTCTTAATATTTTAATCCCTTCATACTTACTATGTCGAGCAAAAAAAGAAAGTGGTCGGACGAATATGTACAATATGGATTTACATGTATAACCGAACGCGATGGGAGTCAGTGTCCTAACTGCATGATTTGCAATGCCAAGTTGAGCAATTCTAGTCTAGCACCGGCAAAACTAAGAGAATACTTCCTTAAGCTGCATGGAGATGGAAAATACAAGAACACAACGCTCGCTGAATTCAAGGTGAAGAGAGCCATATTCGATGGAAAGGCTACTCTTGCCTGTTCTCGGCTTTGTACCCATCAACAAACTGATCCTCACAGCATCGTACGAAGTTGCTTACCTGATCGCAAAGCAGGGCAAACCACACACCATTGGTGAAACACTCATAAAACCAGCTGTGTTGAAGATGGCGAATATCATGTTGGGAAAAGAGGCCGAAGTTATCCCAAATTCCTCTTTCAAATGACACCATCAGCGACAGAATAGAGGACAAGAGCAAAGACATCTTGGCTCAAGTAGTTGCAGATCTGATTTCAAGCCCGGCAAAATTCAGCCTTCAACTCGACGAGACCACAGACGTTTCCAATCTAAGCCAGCTTGCTGTATTCGTGCGCTATGTGAAAGACGACGTGATAAAGGAATCATTTTTATTTTGTAAGCCTCTTACAACAACAACTAAGGCAGCTGATGTGAAGAAACTTGTGGATGACTTCTTCAAAGACAACAATCTTTCGTGGGATATGGTTTCTGCAGTTTGTTCGGACGGAGCTCCAGTCATGCTGGGAAGAAAGTCTGGTTTTGGTGCGCTAGTGAAAGCCGATGCACCACACATCATTGTTACGCATTGGATTCGGCACAGGCATGCGTTGGCAAAAAAAACCTTGCCTCAAACTGGCAGAAGTATTAAAAATTGTAGTGGAATGCGTGAACTATGTGCAAACTAGTGCTCTGCGGCATCACATCTTCAGTGAGCTGTGTAAAGAAATGGGCTCTGAATTCGAGATCCTTCTGTACCATTCTAACGTTAGGTGGTTATCCCGGGGACAGGTGCTGAATCGTGTTTTTGCCGTGCGTGTGGAATTAGCCCTGTTTTTGCAAGAGCACCAACATTGTCATGCAGATTGCTTCAAAAATTCTGAGTTCATTCTCATTTTAGCGTACATGGCCGATATGATCGCAGCTCTCAATCATCTCAATCAAAAGATGCAGGGAGGTGGAGTCAACATCATCGAAGCGGAGGAAAACCTAAAGGCTTTTCAAAAAAAAGCTACCGTTATGGAAACGACGAACAGAGAACAATAACTTCGCAAACTTTCCCCTGCTGGACGACTGTGTAAGTAAGATCGAAGATGTATCTCGAATCGGAGACATTTCTGTATCCGCTGAACTGAAGCAAGCAATTGCCACGCACTTAGATGAGCTTGCAAAGTCTCGACGGATACTTCCCTACAAAAAAGTCATATCCAGCATGGGTGAGACAGCCGTTCACGTTTAGTGAGGAGACAACAGATGTCAATGATGAATACCTCGATGAAATCATTTAAATTCAGCAGAGCCAGGTTCAACAGCAACTCTTCAGAACAACAACGCTTTCAACGTTTTGGTGTCAACAAATGGTAACGTACCCTGTTATTGCTAAGAAAGCTCTGGAGATTTTCATACCGTTTGTTACAACATATCTTTGCGAGCAATCCTTTGAGGATGCTGGACATAAAAACGAAGAAAAGGAACAGACTTTGTTGCGAAAATGACATGAGAGTGGCACTTGCCAAGGTGAAGCAGCGCATTTCTGAACTGGTCTCTGAAAGGCAACAGCAGAAGTCGCACTGATTTGCAGTAAATATTCATTATTATGTTTTTGTTTTTGTGTGAAAATGATAATCTGTGTGAAAATGTTTTGATGATTTTGTTCTTTGAACACAGTGATGTTGATGCACGGTTTATTTTGTGCACCAGTCAAATATATGTTTTGAATTGGATTTTTATTTCAATAAGAAGGGTTCGGTGAATGCGCATATGAAATTGTTGGGGTTCAGTACCTCCAACAAGGGTAAGAACCACTGGCCTAGGCAGAGACTTAAAAGTGGAACTGACAGATTTTAACAACATGAACTCTTATTCAAATCTGTTCATATACGGTGCAGTCGGAAAGTATTCAGACCCCTTCACGTTTTCCACACTTTAGAAATGTTTGTACATTTATTATAAACAGAAAAAAATAGGGTTAGAGTTAGGGGACCTTCAATGCTGCAGACACTTGTTGGTACCCTTTCCCATATCACATTTACATGTGTATTCAGTACTCAGACCCTTTATTCAGTACTGTGTTGAAGCACCTTTGGCAGTGATCACAGCCTCAAGACTTCTTGGCGGAGGATGCTACAAGCATGGCACACCTTTATTTGGAGAGTTTCTCCCATTCTTCTCTACAGATTCTCTCAAGCTCTGTCAGGTTGGATGGGGAGTGTCACTGCACAGCTATTTTCAGGCCTCTCCAGAGATGTTCAAGTCAGGGCTCTGGCTGGGCCACTCAAGGACAATCAGAGACTTGCCCTGAAGCCACTCCTGCGTTGTCTTGGCTGTGTGTTTAGGGTCGTTGTCCTATTGGAAGGTAAACCTTCACCCCAGTCTGAGGTCCTGAGCAGATTATCATCAAGGACCTTTCTGAACTTTGCACCGTTCAACTTTTCCTCGATCCTGACTAGTCTCCCAATCCCTGCCGTTGAAAAACCTCCCCACCGTATAATGCTGCCACCACCATGCTTCACCGTAGGGATGGTGCCAGGTTTCCTCCAGACGTGACGCTTGGCATTCAGACCAAACAGCTCAATCTTGGTTTCATCAGAGCAGAGAATCTTATTTCTCATGGTCAGAGTCCTTTAGGTCCCTTTTGAAAAACTCCAAGCGGGCTGCCATGTGCCTTTTACTGAAGAGTGGCTTCCATCTGGCCACTACCATAATGGCCTGATTGGCGAGATGGTTGTCCTTCTGGAAGGTTCTCCCATCTCCACAGAGGAACTCTGGAGCTCTGTCAGTGACCATCAGGTTCTTGGTCACCTCCGTGACCAGGGCTCAGTTTGATCGGGCGGCCAGCTCTAGGAAGAGTCGATGGTTCCAAACTTCTTCCAATTTAAGAATGATGAGGCCACTGTGTTCTCGGGGACCTTCAATGCTGCAGACATTTTTTGGTACCCTTCCCCAGATCTTTGCCTCGACACAATCCTGTCTCGGAGCTCTACAAACAATTCCTTTGACCTAATGGCTTGTTTTCTTCCCTGACATGCACTGTAACTGTGGGACCTTATATAGACAGGGGTGTGCCTTTCCAAATCATGTCCAATCAATTGCATTTATCACAGGTGGACTCCAGTTTTGTTGGTTTAGTGTTTTCCAATTTTCCCTAATGTGGTTAGATTCTATGGTTTCTTCAATTACATTTCTGGCATGCTGACTCCAATCAAGTTGTAGAAACATCTCCAGGATGATCAATGGAAACAGGATGCACCTGAGCTTAATTTCAAGTCTCATAGCAAAGGGTCTGAATACTTATTTAAATAAGGTATTTCTGTTTTCACTATGGTCATTATGGAGTATTGTGTGTAGAAAGAAATTACACTTATTTTTATGACAAGCATGCACTTTGTCATTATTACGTTTTCATCAATTCTTAGAATGTTTGAAAATGAAGTACACGAAGGCATTTGTGAAAATTCGACGGCAATATAGAGTGGGAAAGCGGCCGTGCATTTGGACAGTTAGACACTGCAGTAAATAAAACATCTCTCTCGCCCAGAACATTCAGAGCTAGAGTAGGCCTATACGCAAACAAGCCATTTGCCACAAGTGCCTGTCATCATACACTTTGAACTGGACTGTGTGTTTACAGGCAGTTGCAACAGCGTGACATTACATAACTGGAACGCATTTGGCAAAAGTCACAAAATGCACTTGATTGGATTGCTGCACATACAGTGTCAGCCACCAATTGTGCAAGTTCTCCCACTTAAAAACATGAGAGGCCTGTTAGCTTCATTAGTTATTGTGCACTCTGGCACACTTAGACCAGAGTGCTCTAAAATCAGAGTAGATAGCTAGCCAGAGCGAATTTACGAACACAAGAAATGTACTAACTGTATAACAGTAGTTTAGCATAGCTAGCGAGCTAGCAAGGCGATTCACATCTCTTGCTAGCTAACCAAATGACACCTGCATCTCTAGCTGAAAAAGTCTGGTCACCCACCCACTAGCTACCTAAACATTAGGCTCTGTGTTTTAGCTTGCTACATAAATAGATATGCTAGCATATTAGCCACGTTATGACTGACTTGTCAATATAATCAAACTAGCAAGGGCAATGATTACATTCCCAGCCAGTCCATTTTTTGTCCAAAATATTGAGTCATTGAAACTGAAACGGTGCATCCCGAAAGGAGGCAGCAAACAAAGACCCCAGGCCAGCTGTGATTTACGACCTGATAGCAATATTAGTTGGACTTCGAAGAAATGTATTGGTGAATGATATTGATCATGCAATTAAACACATCCATCTATTCAGCTAACAATGCATCCGTGTACGACATGGAATGTTGAACCAAATATAACCTATATTTAAAACCTCTTATAAAAGTTGTTTTATAGCATAAACTGGAAATTCAATATTTTTGACTCATATTATGATTGTCTGTTTGTTTCATATCTGCAAAGTAGTTCACATTGTGTCAGTTCCACTTTAAAACCCTGGATCTGATAGTCTTATTTGAGGCTCTATATTTATCCCATCCAGGAGAAGTGTGTGTGACAGATCAGGGAGGATGGCCCAGCCTGCCTTTGTGACTGACCCTTCCCTTGTGTCAGACCTCCTCTCCTCATTTGCACACTAACCCAATCAATGTCTGCACAGCTCTACACACACACACACACACACACACACAACACAACACTACATAAAGAGAGACCTAAGACATAATACAGCTAATACAACACCGCAATCAGCATTCTGTTATGAGAGATGGGGAAAATAGGTCACACACAAATGCATGCCATGCACATACACCAACTTATAAAAAGTGCCTAACACACACCGACTGCATGAGCGCTCACTCACAACACACTCTACTTGAGTGCTAATCACACAAGCAGCTTATACCCACACACACACCCATGCCGTGACTGCAGCATACTGTGTCATAAACTCAACATTCATAATTTAGTGATTACCGCATGGGCAGAAAATGGCTCTTTAGCACACACATCTGAGCCAAACTCACTGGCCCTCGGCATTTTTACTCAGCCCATCTCTGCCTCCACTTGGCTAAGACTTCACAGAGTAGGAAGGCTTTCACACATACAGTCATGGGAGAGTTCTACACAGCCTATTTCCCCTCCCATATAGTCCGTCAATTTACACTAGAGCTGCCCAGACGTGAAGGAGGGAGTGATGTGGTTTTAGGTGTTAATTTCGATATTTACAGGGTTTGTTGTCTGATCGTTATGGTGAGCAGGTAAGTAGGGTGAAAGGGATGGCCGATTTCCCCAGAATGAAATCATTCTAGTGCAGTGGGGGTGGAAAGCGGTGTGGGCGTCCCATCACCCCCGAACAAACCCCTTCACTCAGAGAGAAGGAGAGAGAAAAAACAAGTGTTTGAGTGAGAGAGGGGCAGACAGACAGACAGACTGGGGACAGACAGAGCTCCTCTAGCAGGCCTGTTTACCACGAACACACCCAGCAAGGGCTGCTTTCCTTTCCCAGAGAATATCAATGAGCCTCTTTAGACTTTCTGCTCAGTAATAATAGTCCACCATCACCACTTCCTCTCTCTCTCTCTCTTTCTCTCTTACTCACACAAGCATTTTCCTTTTCTCTGTGCCTCAGGCTTTGTGGCCTTCCCACCAGAGCATCTCCATGGCAACAGGAGGGGATGAAATCTGCAGGGGGATTCGTCAGCCCCTTTCACTCGCTCTATTGCATCACACACACACACACACACACACACACACACACACACACACACACACACACACACACACACACACACACACACACACACACACACACACACACACACACACACACACACACACACACACACACACACACACACACACACACACCTGTGATCCCACAGAGGAATCATCTGACAGACTCATCCACTGTACATCCTGTTACTTCCTGTATCTAAGGAGGGAGTGTGAGTGAGTCATGTACAAGTCGTTTGGTAAATACCATTTGGACGGCATTAATGAATGAAAGAGTTGGGGGGCGCTCTGCTCTGGTACTAATTACCCCAGCCTGCCTCTGGAGGATGAGGAGACTTTTAATAGTCCTGTTTTATGAGTCACAATCCTGCTGGGAGACACATGATTACACTGGTACTGAGAGACCATACACACACACACACACACACACACACACACACACACACACACACACACACACACACACACACACACACACACACGATACAGAACACATTAGGCCCTCTTGCTTATACACACTGACAGATCTAGAACTTCAGAAGTACAGACAGGTGCCTCATGATGTAATCATACATTACTACATGCATTATGAATCTCCCAACCCTCAGAGTGGGAATAAGGCAATCACAGGGACTATGACCCAGCAGCCAAGGTATTCTCAACTCTCTCTGCACCTTCATCACCTAGTTTGTGTGTAATCTCAGTCAGACAAAGTGCATCTCTGTCCCTTATGATTGGATGGGCATGTCCCAGTGGAATCCTGGCTGCTCAGTCTGTCTAACAGTCTGGCCTAGTTCTCAGGCAGGCTGGCCCAGCATATTCCACAATATACCCCTCTGAGGCCCACATGGCTTCACCAGGGCTTCTTCACCAAGCCGGGTGCCCTGCCAGCATAGCCTCAACACCCCCACACCCACACCCACACACACACACACACACACACACAAGGACCAATACAGACACACACCATTACACCCACATGCATTGATGTGCGGAGCCGCGCACTTACGCACTTTGACTAACGCACCAAACATTAGCACCAGGGCAGAGCAGAGAGAACCGGCCACTCCCTGTATGAGCAATCACAACGCTGACATGACGGGCCCACGTACTGGAGCCAACTCACCAGCAAGGGGATATTGAGCCTCGCAGACGCACACTCATGTCTAGCAATATATAGACAGATACACCTTTCCATAAAACTGCTTACACATCCAATAGACTAAGCACCTTCCTACATCCACCATACCCGTACTGTATAGCCTTTTCATCCCTGGTCAATCTGAGCTAAGATGTACACAAAACACACACGCAGGTCCTGATCTGTAATACCCACGATGGCCCACGTATAAAATGTCTAGAGTCCTGAGCCATTGGCCCAGATCAAAGAGATGGACAGATGAGATGAGAGATGTGTCAACATAGGATTAGAACATACACTGCATGACCAAAAGTATGTGCTCGTTGGACATCTCATTCCAAAAACATGAGCATTAATATGGATCTCGACAAACCATTTCTGTATGGACCTCACTTTGAGCATCATTGTCTTGCTGAAACAGGAAAGGGTTTTTCCCAAACTGTTGCCACAAAACTGGAAGAACAGAATCATGTAGGATGTCATTGTATGCTGTAGCGTAAAGATTTCCCTTCACTGGAACTAAGGGGGTGTTGCCCGAACCCTGAAAAACAGCTCCAGCTCCACCAAACTTTGCAGTTAGCATTATGCATTCGGGCAGGTAGCATCCTCCTAGCATGGCCACTAATTTAAAGGGGTGTCCACATACTTTGTAGACATGGTGTATCTGTGCCATAGATCACAGACTGCCTGTCCCTGGAGACAGGTCTCCTCACTTCCATACTACTCTGGTACAGCATTCCATGGGTCATAGGGGAAAACCGAGACACTAGCATGGCAAGTCTTGCTAATGGCCGGCCCTTGTGTGTAGTACGTAGACACACCTCTCTCCCAGAACTCCATCCAGAGAGGCAGAGCGGAGCACAAAGGGCAATGAAGAAGATGGGAAAGGGGTGAGGGGAAGTGGAGGAGGAGACAGAGTAGGGATGACAGAGCTTTTGGGCTTGAGTGGGATAATGAGGAGAGGAGGGTATTGCCATGGCAGGTGTGACTTTGGTTGCCAGGGTTACCGCCGTCTGCGGCAGAGAGTGATCAGCCCACGACATCGCAACAATGTGAGAGGGATGTGAGAGAGAGAGGTGGAGGGGGGAGGAGTAGACAGATAAATAAATAGAGATAAAGTGTGAGAGAGAGAACGAGAGAGAGATGAGAGAGCAAGACTGAAAAAGCGAACGAGACAGAGAGACTGCAGCAGCAGCACATAAAACAGAATCATTCATGGAGGCCTGGATTCCTATCCCAGCATGTGTCCATCATGCCTGTGAGCCGCGGCCCCAAAACACAGCACCGTCGTCATTACACACCAGACTGGATTCATGCATACTGTGGCACAAGATACTGAAACATGGATAACATGTTACTGTGCTGCAGTGGATCGAATATAGCCTGAACCACACACACACACACAATGCAGAGGAAAATGGAGGATGGACAAAATTCAGAAATCACTAGTAGCACTTCAGCGTGGAAATAAAATGAATGACTGACACTGCAGCAGACCTTACACAACTTGCACAGGGAACACAGGCTCACTGCATACATGTAGTAGCCTTGAAGCCCACAGAATGGAGTACGAACGCACTCAGTGCAATCAGTACAATGATGAGAGCGTTTCACAGTACCCAGCTAGCTCAAAACGTTCTGAGAACCATGTTTCCACATGGCGAGAGCGTATTTGTCCTATCTTCATTTTGCATTCAACCTACCACTACTATTTGGGAATGATGCTGGATAGTGGCTTTGCTTTGGAACATCCTCAGCACATTAAGGAACCTGACAATAAAAAAAGAGTATTTGTTGGCATTTCATTACTTTAACAGAACGTTTCCTAAAAGTTTAAACTTGGCTAAATTCAATTAAAATGTTGGTCATGTTCTCCAACAGGTATGACATTGGGAATGTTCTCTTCCAACATTGGTGTTCTATTCTTCCACAGGTATGACATTGGGAATGTTCTAGGAAAGTTCTTCCACTGGTTTGACATTGGGAATGTTCTCAAATAGTTCAGAGAACGTTAAGAAACAGCGTTCTTCTGTTAGAATGTCAGTACTTCAGCATCACCTGTAGGACACATTTCCTCATGGTTCTATTTAAAGTCATGTTCTCAAATTGTTCTGACAACGTTAAGAAACTTTCCATAAAAACCACAAGACAAATGTAGTAACATTCAGATCTAAGAATGTGAACGTGTGAAAAGGTTAAATAACACACAATCACTTCAAACTGAAGCTGTAAAACTGCAAACTAGCTGCATTTAGTTTAGTTTGACCTTTTTTCAATGTACATTTCTTTGTATACATCCATAAAAACGATGCCAGCTGATTCATGATTTCGACTGTCTGAGAAACGCTGTCTGCATGATTAAAGCCTACATGCTTAAAGCCTACCCTTTATCTGGGTTCAAAAAAGTTTACCCCAAATAAGCTAATGTCTAACTTCACTGATCGAATGCGAGACCAAGAACGTCAAGTTAGATTGTACTGTGCTGAATAGCTGGCCAGACAGTCCTACCCACTGATCTGGACTATTCAATTGCCAGGGGAGAGCTGGGAATGTGCACTCCATTTTAAATGGAGATGGAATGGCATGGCATGGGCTGTATTCTAGGAATGGAGAGCAGGCTGAGAACGTAGTCAGGGCGACATGGGACACCCAGAGCATTAAACTTCTGCGACTGAACCGAGGTCAATCAGTAGCTGAGGAATGAGCAGAGAACAGGAAGAGCCTCTGTCTTAGCATCTGGTCCTAGGTCAGTTCACACAGCAGTGACTGGTTACTCATGTAAATTTGAGATATATATATAGACTGGCGTCTCCAAGGCTTTCTCCTGTATGTCAGGGTTCATTTTCCATTCTGGATGTACCGCGACAGTAGCTTGGCGGACTTCAAGTTAGGTGTCAGCCAGACTACCGTGACAGGACATCTCTGAGCCATGTAGAGGTCAACCAGTCAGCCTATAACATTCCGACATGCGTTTAAACTGTACACTAAAACCATATTCTTAGGTGTTATTCTATTCACCACTTTCATGAACTATGACCTTCCTTGTCATTCATAGCAGAAGCCGGTTTCCGTTTTCCAGTTAAGCTGTGTTTACATTGGAGCCAGGAGATAGCTAGCTATAGTAGCTAGCAAGTAAAAGTTCAGGTTAATTCGTACAAAAAATATTATTTAATGGGTCGAGCCGCATCTGTCTAAGCTAACGGAATGGGTAGATGACATGACAGCGATGGCCTGACGTTAGCTAAACAACCATGTCTAACTACTTCATTCTCTCCGAGGGTGTGGATGGCGAAGAACTAAGAAATTATAAAAGCACAGAAGCCTGTGTAATAAAACCAGCAAAGTTTTGTGCAAGAGACATGCAGGCTTTCCTGAAAGCAGAGGTTGGTTGAGCCCAGTCAGAGAGTCAACAAACCAAAACAGACGGCTTGGGTAACAGAGCGAGGCAGTGGCATCATCGAAACAGTCGGTTGCTCGTGTATTGCAGGGTTAGGGAAGTTCTGTAGCCATGCAGCAGCTATCTTGTGAATGGTATTAGAGTGGCTAGCAATTTTATTTACAACCATAAAATCAATTTGAGATATTTTGCATGTGATGTTTTCTTGAACTTGTGTAATGTTATTTGTCCAGGCTTTTTATGATGTAAAGCTACCTTGAGTTTGAGATAAGGTGCTAGAATAAACATTATTAGTATGAGCAGGGACATCCAAGAACCTTGAGCCTAAGCGTCTAAATTAGATAAACGTCAGGCACTACAAGGCAGAGGATGAGTATGAGGGCAGTTCAATGGCTGTTGGTAGTTCTTCGCTTCCAGAAATACCACATCACCCATCTCAAAGCCTTTAGAGTCTGGTCAAGGCTCCTACTAAACCGCTCTTTCTCCTCAAAAACAGTTTACCGGAGCAGTGATACAATGCCTCTCCATCAGAAGAACAACAGAGCAGGGAAAATAGTGCAGTTGATGGAAGGAACTCGGAGCCACATCAAAACCGTGATGATCTGAGTTATGAAAAATACAAGGCATTCTACCAGGATTACATTGAGGTTCATGGTGAACAAGCTGGCAAACTAGAATAGGGAGGAAAGTGCATCTGATGTGTGGCACAGTTCAAGGAAGATTAGAATTACAGTCAGCTCAGCAAAAAAAGGTGCCTGTACGTGCAGACTCAAATAGAGGCAAATTCTTGTGTAAGCACCAACTATGCAAAAAAAAAAGAGCTGACAGCCTGCAATCAACTCAAAGAGCAGGGAATAAACATTACACACAAGGGTACAGTCATCATGATTTTGATGTGCTTTTATCATTTCTTAGGCAAGAATCTTGGCTAACAGTCGGTCCAGATCGAAGCATTGAATCTAGCGAGTTCCTAGATATACAGTTGAAGTCGGAAGTTTACATACACTTAGGTTGGAATCATTAATACTCGTTTTTCAACCACTCCACACATTTCTTGTGAACAAAATACAGTTTTCGCAAGTCGGTTAGGACATCTACTTTGTGCATGACACGAGTAATTTTTCCAACAATTGCTTACAGACAGATAATTTCACTCAGTGTCTCACAATTCCAGTGGGTCAGAAGTTTACATACATACACTAAATTGACTGTGCCTTTAAAAGTTCATACTTTTTGGAGAAATGTCCTCTGGTCTAATGAAAAAAGAAATAGAACTGTTTGGCCATAATGAACATTGTTATGTTTGGATGAAAAAGGGGGAGGCTTGCAAGCCAAAGAACACCATCCCAACCGTGAAGCACGGGGGTGGCAGCAACATGTTGTGGGGGTGCTTTGGAAAATTGTGTGGATATATTGAAGCAACATCTCAAGACATCAGTCAGGAAGTTAAAGCTTGGTCTTCCAAATGGATAATGACCCCAAGTACACTTCCAAAGTTGCAGCAAAATGGCTTAAGGACAACAACGTCAAGGTATTGGAGTGGCCATCACAAAGTCCTGACCTCAATCCTATAGAATATTTGTGGGCAGAACCTAAAAAGCGTGTCCGAGCAAGTAGGCCTACAAACCTGACTCAGTTACACCAGCTCTGTCAGGAGGAAATGGGCCAAAATTCAACTTATTGTGGGAAGCTTGTGGAAGGCTACCTGAAATGTTTGACCAAAGTTAAACAATTTAAAGGCAATGCTACCAAATACTAATTGAGTGTATATAAACTTCTGACCCACTGGGAATGTGATGAAAGAAATAAAAGCTGAAATAAAATCACTCTCAACTATTATTCAGACATTTCACATTCTTAACATAAAGTGGTGATTCTAACTGACCTAAGACGGGGAATTATTACTAGGATTGTACATGTCAGGAATTGTGAAAAACTGAGTTTAAATGTATTTGGCTAAGGAGTATGTATTTTTTTTCAAAGCTGTCGCCTGAATGGTTTCCCTAGGAAGCCATGGGATAAGGTCTCTTGTGACCTCCTCCAACTTGTCAATCTAGTATGAGATTATCTTACTGGCCATGCTATCTGATACACAGAATCATCAACTAAGATCTATTGTGAGGTTCAATTTGAACTTCATCAGTATCAAGACTATATGTGACTCGTTTCTGGAAACTAGGCGTATGTCACACGTCACTACTTCACAGGAGAAGCTTCTGAACGTAAACATTCGTTTTGTTAATCAATATGTATTTTTGCCTAAATGACTTCTGGAACATGTGAACTTTCATGTGCCTTAATAACACACGTGTATGCTATCTGTAAATACAAATTTAAAAAATAAATTACGAGCCTAGTCGGTTTATCCACGGACAAAGGCAGGAACCTTCCCGCTAGCCATGATTGGCTGAGGTAATGAGTGGGGTGTAAATGCAGAGAGATGAGTTCGGATTGGTCTACCATGTAGCACACTTCTGTCTATAACATGCGCTGGTCAGTATGTGTAGGTAATCCTTTCTAACGTGGCTTTTTTTAAAGATATCACATAGTAGAAATGCAAAAGTATTGATCTCCACTTTCTGGAGGACCAAGTTTTGAAATCAGTGGAATGCCCAGTGGAATTGGAGTATGATGGCTAAGGAAAAAAATAAAAGATGGCCAAGTCAAAAAGAAAACACACAGAAGGCTGTTGTATAAAACACCTGTCTCAGGATTACATCTTCAAACTAAGGGCAACCATGGCATCAATGACAGCGTGGGAACAGCGTTTGTACTACTACTATGGCTAAGTACAAGATCATACAAACAAAAGCAGCTGTCCCTCTAGCTAGCTAACAGTAGCTAGAGACAACAGTACACTTAGTACTAGTGGCTTGGTAGATGATGCAAGGACAACAGCAATAAATGCAGTATAGATTTAAAAGCCTGGGCATAAACATACAAGGCTTGTCGTCTTGGTTGTTGGGTTGAACGTTGTCGCTGTCAATAGTGGAGGTCATCTGAGTAACCCTGGGCTAACCTTCGCCTTTTCTTTGGATGGGGTTGCTCATAAGCGAGGGATAATTCTGGGTTGGGGTGCAACTTAATCGTTTTTAATCAATGAAATTAAAATAAAAAACATAAACCCTCATTGGTGGATATTTTAACTTCAGTGATGCGAGCCATGCTCCATTTGTCCCATCGTTCCTAAGCCTTGAATGTAAGGCGTAGGGTGCTGGCCACGGACATCGTTTTTGAGTCTGTTTGTGCTCTAAACAGACTTCTTCTAAAAAACTCCTTGAGTTGTTACAACCGAACGGCACACGTTGAACCCGAAGGCATTATTATATAAAGACATCACTCCACGACATCTGTGTTGATTCATTTGGAATTGGTCGTTTTTTCAGGAACATTGTAAATTGAAAGCAGAAGCAGTGATACAGAGAAGTAGAGTACCATAGCTGAGTGCTGACTGGTTGTGTACTATGTTCCTGCTGGGCTGTGAGGTCAGCCTCGGGAGTCAGACGTGACTCACGAGTCACAACACCATCCCACGCTGCGGTCCGTGGCCAACTACGCCACGGACCCCACGCTAAGTCTGCTAAATGACTCAAATGTAAATGAAAACACAGAAGCCAAAGCTTGGGCAATTTCACTTCTTGTCACCAGTGTTAACTCCGTCACTGCGTTACCATGGAGACAGGGCAGAGGGTGGCCATTGGCTATCTGGGATCACATACTCTGTGAATGGTGGATGTAGGCAGTGGGTGAGAGTGTGTTTAGCTGAGCAGCAGCACATCATTGTTTTCCTCGTCCCATCCACTTGATTTATCATATGGAGATGACACGCCGATGTCACATATGCGCACATACATGCACACTCGCATACATACTCACACAAATGCACTAGTATTAGGGATGTAACGGTTTATCAAACCCAGGGTTGGTTACATATTGTGGTTGTGTGGTCACGGTTAGGTTACAGTACAGTGGGAAAATGAACTGCCAACGGTTACTTTAGTACATTTTTGTTTATTTGGCAAAAGACAACACTAAAAAGCACCCTATTTGTGGCCCAAGTCCTGCTTCTGTGACAGCAGTCACAATGTTCCTGGAATTGTCTGTTGTGACAAGGATTGTTATTTTGGACCTCTCAAGTAGAGGTCTTCACAGTTCCTTCCAAAATGAACCTGGGGCTTTCCCAACTGAACACAATATGCATCAAATTATTTCCAAATATAGAGACCAGTTCCAAACAGACCCAAGGACATCGAGACTAGTTCTGTCTAGACCTGGTCAGATCCAGACCCGGCCGAATCCGAGTGAGGGAAGCAGCAGAAAAGTTGTAAAGCTACTTTATTAACCTTGAGTGATAAAGGGAGAGACATGCTGTGTGTGTACTGTGAGCGAGTGACACGGGGAGCAAGGAGGAGGGAGAGACAGACAGATAGCAACCAACCATCCAAGCCTACTCGTGCTAGTAGACTAACTTCTAGCTTGTCATACCTAGGATCTAGGTTATTTATCATCCAATATGATTACGTAGTACCTGCCTTGACTGCATCAAACAGGGAGAAGCTTGTTTTTAGCTAAGCTAGCTATATTAACTAGCTAGAAAGGCGGCAGGGTAGCCTAGTTTTTAGAGTGTTGGACTAGTTACCGGAAGGTTACTAACCCCTGACAAGGTACAAATCTGTCGTTCTGCCCCTGAACAGGCAGTTAACCCACTGTTCCTATGCAGTCATTGAAAATAAGAATTTGTTCTTTAACTGACTTGCCTAGTTAAATAAAAGGTTAAAAAAAAAAAAACATTGAGGCTGTAATCGGCTTCTCCCTGTCCTACAGTTATAAATAACAACGCCTCCAATCAGATGATTAAGTAGCAGCCTACATGTTGTTTGCTCTCGGTCATTGTAACACATCTTTCTAATTGAGCTATTAATTCCATCATTTTAATTTAATCTTTTATTGATTAGATAATCTCCTAACTTGCTTTGTCACACACGGAGGCTCTATGATAGTACCTCGTTGATGACTTGTGACAGGCCGAGAACAACAAGCTGCATTGGCTATTCTCGTTGAGCAGTGGCGACGCACTGTTAATGTTCTCTCTGTCCATCGCCATTGTAATCTGCTGTGAAGACAAAATCTCCAGCCAAACTGGAGATTTAAACAATGATGGAGGATCCACCTATTCTGGTTTATCGACCCTACCACTCGCCATCGTACAGAACTAGCTCCCGGCTGCTCCTCACAAACGGATAGTATGAAATGAGGCAATTAAGATTCCAATTGTGATTACAACGTGCGCATAAGCTCTAGTTGTTTTAACGGAATAGCCTTAAATGTTTTAATCAGCTCAGATTTACTCAAGAGGCTATGGCATACAACTCAGTGTACCACGACACCCCTATCTAATAGTCCCACACTGTGACCCTGCGTGATGAGGACAGTGGCCTAGATGCCTGTCCTGAGATCACTATCAATTGAAATGCTGGGCTCCAGCTATACCCACACAGCCCAATTACCTGGACACGGACCATCAGTTCCTCACAAAACAGACATCATTAACAGGACAGGAATCTAGTGGGGCTACAACACGTGTTGTTAACCCCCCACCCTGCCAGAGGACTCAGTAAGGGGGAAGAGTTTGAGTTACATCCCCTGTTGACCACCCACCCAAAGGGCCCCAAACCTTGGGATGAAATAGCTGCCAGGCCTGGCTGGAGAGAGCAGTCTATACCAGGGACCAGGCTGTAAGTGGGTCAGAGCCCTAATCTCTCTGAAGCACTGAGACAAAACCATCTCACACATGAAATATTGATGGTGCTTTTGATAGGCGAAGGGGAAGAGAACCAGGCCCAGACATGGCCAACCCATACCACATTACTTCTTTTTATAAGAAACGCTAATGTGTTCAAAATTCCAAATTGCTTTGCATAGTCAACTTACACACAGCTCAGACACACACACTTACCCCGCCAGACATGGAGTAGCTGCTGCTTTTGCAACAGCTAATGGGGACCCTAATCAAATACCCAAATACATAGTCCAAGATGGGTTGACATACATAGCCTGCTCACTAACAAAGTGATAAAGCCTACACTCCACTATCAGTCGGCAAGTACTTGTGTGTTCAGAGGTCCTAATTAGGACTCCTTATGGGAGGAAGTGTATTTGACTGTATTAATGTTCCAACACGAGATTGTTTCATTAGGAGGGTCAGCTCAGAGTGAAGCCATTTCATTGGCAGGCCATTTCAGCGCGAGGCTATTTCATTGGAAGGCAATCTAAAAATGGAGGCCAGTTCATTGGAAGGCCATTTCAGTGGAGGCATAACAAATGCTCCCCAAAAGCTAATCTCCCCTAAAACAAACCGTGGGAGCTGAATGCTGATTAAAGCACGGTTTCTCTTAGGAGAAAGCCCGTCTATGGCAAACAGGTTATAGTCACTGCAGAATCAGACCTGTGTTTCCTAACCAAGCTGTACCCTCTCCCTGAAGAGATGATTGCCTCAGTGTGTTTTATTTCTCTAGCTGACAGAGAGGAAGACAGCATGATTGGCGCTGTGGGGTCTGGGGTTAAGGGTCAGACGGTGATCTGGTTACACGGTGGCTTAAGAAAAGGCTGACTAATGGAGACACATCATTGGCTCCCTGACCAAACAGTGGCTGGCCATGTTCACACGTCCAGAGCAGCACAGTGTGTAAGAGAAGATACCTGCCAGGCAGCTGTACACACTAGGCATACGGAGGGCAGTGGAGGCCGCTTGGCTGGTGGCCATCACTTCAAAGAGCTAGCTTAAAATGTTAGAAAACAAGAGCGGAGGAAGTCCATTGGTGCATTCCCAACATCCTTCGACCAGTGGACCAATCGGCAGGCGGATTCTGAATAGTGCCGGGGCCATGGAGGAGAGTGGAATCAGCTGTGCCTGAGAAAGCATGACATTCTCTGGACTTGATTAAAGAGCATTTAAAGTGTCTCCTGGGTCTAAGGGAGGGTTGGGAGATGACTGGGCTAAAGTCCTCCCTCCATATTTACTCCAAAAAGGAAGTTCCTGGCAGGGGACAGTATTACTGCTAAAAATACCCCACCACTGCCACTGCCCAACCAGACGGGTTACTCATTACAACCATTACAAGGAAAAGGAAAAAGAAAGCGAGAGGAAAGCTATCCCCTTACAGCCACTACAGAACGAGAAACAGGACTCTGCCTCACTAGCTCGCTCCCTCTCATTTCCTCTCTCTCTCACGGATGGATGCCAAGGTATTTATGGAAAGCCTTTGACTTCATGGCTAGAGCGGTGGAGGCTCTTTGCGTGTACAGTAGGCTATGTAAACAAGGCCCACAGGACGTGATCTCACAATCTCCATCGCAAAGAAAGCGCCAAACTTTCAGGCTCTGATCGTATCGCCTCCACAAATGCTATTGAAAAGTTTCCCCAAACAATACTTCCCCTGGAACGCACCCACTCCCATGACAGGAGGGGGACTTTTATGTCAAAGAAATGATCAGATAAATTCAGATTCATTTCAAATCTCTCTTACCACAGCATACTTCTTTCTCCCCCTTTAATTCCCACTTTCCATCATTCCAAACTAGAAGAGATTTCATTCCACATCAGTAAAGCACTCTTAAAAACTTTTTTTTTTCTTTCTTTTTACTTGTTTTCCCTATAACTAGCCCCCTTTTAACATCTCTGATGTCTGACGTTAGTGAACACAGTTCAACGTGAGTGTTGGCCCCAGGACACTAACGATTTAACCGCACGCTCCGCTCTGGCTTCAGACAACACATGATCTCTAAGTAGCACTGAGACACTCACTGCCGTGACAAGTACACTAAGTGATTCCCCAGTGTCTAATAGTGGTAAGATTACATAGCTTGTGTGTGGGCTAGATATGTGAGCAACTGCGTTTATACACTCCACCCCCAGTGTGTATATAGTTTGTGAATGTGTGTTTGAGTGCATGTGTGACTGCTATGTAAGGTTACTACATTGCTGGGACTAAGCACACACTCAACACACACCTTCCAGATTTACAAGCTGAGAAGGCCACTGGGCCCAGCCATCGCTTAGTTAGTGGTGTACACAATACTAACAATACTAACTAGAGCAGCAGAGTTTTAGTCGGTAGTCAGTACCCGGAAATTAATTTTCTGATAAGTTAGACCTATATTACCAGGAAGGTATATATTGACACCAAGGAACATGACCAGTAAAATCTGGTCTGACGGGCTTGGTCTCAGTATCCACACTGCAATGCCACACAAGAGACAAACTGCTCGGCTCTGAGGGGAAGCCCATGGGATTGATTATTAGCCTGTCCACTTCCTGTACAGACCAGCAGTTCTAGTCCTGCTACTTTGATAAATCTCCACCCATTACTGCCCTCCCTCGTACTCCTCTCTTCTCCTTTCCTCTCCCCTCCTCTCCTATTTTCTCCTCTCCTGTCAAGGTCCCTGAGGTTGGGTGGGTGGGGAGAAAAGCCTCCAACAGGAAAAGGGGGGCTGCTTTCCTGTCCTGTCGTCTCTCCAGATATCCAGGCCTTGAACTTGACTTCCACTAGGATTCCCAGGTTGCTGCTCAGGGGGACTGCTGGGAGGGGGTGGAAACATCTGTCTGCAACCAGACCACCTGGAGAAGAGAAGTGCTGACCGTGTGGAAAAGAATGACAACCCACTGGCTTCATAAGAATGACAGTCAGTTCAACATCTAGTTTTGAATTACATTTGGTTGAGTTATCAACTAACCTGAAATCAACAAGACATTTCACCATGTCATTGGATTTAGGTTAAAAAAAATTCTGTGAAAAAAAAGATGAAATGCCCTTATGCTGATTATTCTTCACAAATCCAATTAGTTTTCCACGTTGATTCAACATCTTCACACAGATTTGGGAGGCTGAAATGATGTGGAAACAACGTAGATTTAACCAGTTTTTGTCCAGTGGGTTGGTCCTGTGGTTCTTGGTTCTGAGCAGAGCCAATCCAGCCTTATGAAGGGCCTCAAATCGGCTAACTCACAGTTACTTAATAAAACATAAAGGGAACAAAAAGTGAGCCCCCCCCCCCACCCAATAGGGAGATAACAGCTAAATCACAAAAACAAGCCTGTATCCCTCCCGCTCCCTCCACTGAGTGCTAACATGTACTTCCAGGGTGACAATCTGTATGAAACATGTAAACCGTTTGAGGACAAGAACGTTGATCAGCTGAGGACCAATAGAACCAGTAGAGTGTCAAAACGGTTCTCTATGGCCCTTCACAGAGAGCGACACGAGCCTCTGGCGGTGCAAAAGAACACTTGTATTACCTGGCTAATGCCACTCAATCAACGCTAACCTAGTCTGTGGCGTGAAGCCGGGGCGAGCTCTCTGTCGGAGCAGGTAAGGAGCTGGGGACAAACACGCTGCATATCACGTGAGATCTCAGACCAGATCAGGGACAGGAGTGCAAAACGTTTTAGAAATGTAATGTTGGGTGGGAAACCAAAAACAGACACAGACAGGAAGCTATAGCCTGAAGCACGTTTCACAAGGGGAAGAGCGCGTGAATGTTTACTAACGTTAGCTCGCGCTGGCGAACACAATTAAAACGTTCACACACACACGTCAACATCCCCAAGAGGTAGTCCGCGGTCGAACACAATTAAAACGTTCGCACACACGTCAACAGCCCCAAGAGGTAGTCCGCTGGCGAACACAATTAAAACGTTCGCACACACATGCCAACAGCCCCAAGAGGTAGTCCGCTGGCGAACACAATTAAAACGTTCGCACACACATGCCAACAGCCAAGAGGTAGTCCGCTGGCGAACACAATTAAAACGTTCACACACACACACGTCAACATCCCCAAGAGGTAGTCTGCGGCGAACACAATTAAAATGTTCACACACACACACGTCAACATCCCCAAGAGGTAGTCCGCGGCAAACACAATTAAAACGTTCACACACACACACACACGTCAACATCCCCAAGAGGTAGTCCACGGCGAACACAATTAAAACGTTCACACACGTCAACATTCCCAAGAGGTAGTCCGCCGAGACGTCCAAGTAAGTCTATATTATTTACATATGTAGTGCATAACTAAACGTTAGACATTATATGTGTTGCCCCTAAGGGTGGAGCACTGTTCCCTAGCCTTAGTACTGCAACAGAACATGAATGTACAGCAAGTCTGCCTAAAGCAGAAACCACACCACGACAACATCAGATCCAATGCATTATTAGCCTCTCTTTCAGTCTACCTCTCTGGTGTCATCATTCTGTATGTTTCCCTCTCCACACACACACACACACACACACACACACACACCTGATTGTTCATGATGGCACAATGGCCTCACGCTCTGCATGTTAAACACAGGTAGCGTGTTCTATTCATGGACGGTAGCACATACGTGTTCATCCACATCACGTACACATGCTTGCACACACACACACACACACACACACACACACACACCTGTACAGATGGTTCCTACGGTAACATGCCATCTGCCCAGCAGGAGGACTAGAGCAGCTTACAGGCACGATGCCCCGCCCTCTCCACACACACACACACACACACACACGTTTGTTTTACTATCCTTGTGGGGCCCGAAAAACCCTACACCCTAACCTTAACCCCAAACCCTAAAATTAAACCTAACCTTAACTCTTAACCATAACCTTAAATCTAACCCTAATTGTAACCCTAAACCTAAACTCTAAGCCTAAAATAACCTTTTCCCTTGTGGGGTCCATCCAAATGTTCCTATCCCTGTGAGAAATTTGGTCCCCACAAGGATAGTGAAACCAGACCACACACACACACACACAAACAGATCCGCGGCCACACAAGGAAAATCGGAAAGAGGATTACATACGAACAATACACACACACACACTCTCTTCACTACAACTACCACCCTAGCGCTATGGAAATCCCACCATTAACTCTCATAATCTGCCATAAACCTCATGTAAATCTTTCCATGACCCAAACAATACCTGAATGCCTCATGGATTCACACACATGTTCATGACTGGTACACACAAACACACGTGCACGCACACAATTTGAGAGGAGAGGCTGGAGGAGAGGCTGTACTGTAGGTGGGTGGGTGTTTGGCTGACCCGGCCCAGGGCCCAGACACTCTGCTGACTGCGCTAACACAGTAGGCTAATACAGGATGTAAGTCAGGGACATACAACGCCGGAGCCTAAGGAGGCTCTTACACGGGGCACTGTGCCAAGGAGCAATACTAACATTGTCGCTCCAACTTTCAATTCGTTTCCACACTCACTGGCACATCTTTGACATATCACCTCCACTGCACACACACACACACACACACACACACACACACACACACACACACACACACACACACACACACACACACACACACACACACACACACACACACACACACACACACACACACACACACACACACACACACACACACACACACACACACATCTCGTTTCACCATCACAGCATAAGGCTGGATAACAGAGCTTGAGACATCATTTCACTTTTTCCATCTGTATCATAGAAACATGCAATGTCCTCTAATCCCATTTGGTCTGTTGTGCAGAGAGTGTGGGTAGGGAGGGGCTCACAGTGAATTATCAAAACAATCAAAACCTGGACTATCGTACACATAAGCAAAACACATAAACAAAACTATGCTGTATCATCCACTGCAGAGCAAATAATTGCTGGTTTCCCGGATAGTGTCTTCATCCTGTGTCCTCTGTGTATGTCTCTGTGGGCCCATGACCTCGCGACCCTTGGTGTCACCCCAGGCATCCAGCATGCGTCATACCAAAAATGTGGCCAGGGCACTGGGGAATTTTATGAAGATGAGAGAGACAGAACGGACGTTTGGGTTAGGGACTCCATCACTCTTCCTGTCAAACATGGACAAGGAGCAGAGATAGGCTGTTCTCGGCAGAGCAGAGATAGATGAGAGAGAAAGAGAGAGAACGGAATGATAAAATTAACTAGAAAATTGTAGACGAAGGAACTGTAAGTCGAGCAGGATCAGATCTCAGCTGACTCTCTCTCTCACACACACACACACACACACACACACACACACACACACACACACACACACACACACACACACACACACACACACACACACACACACACACACACACACACACACACACACACACACACACACACACACACACACACACACACACACACACACAGGGGAGAGAGATGAGAGAGAGCAGAGAGAGAGGATAGATTTAGTAACAGTTCACACCAGAACATCCAGCAGTCAGAGACACAGGCAGAACAAGCAGAACAGAACCCTTAGCTCCGCCCCCTCACAGCTCCCCTGTGATAGGTCAGGGGGCCAGGCAGCGTCCCTGAGAACAGACCGGCTTAAAGCAGCCCCTGGCTGGCCGCCCTCCAGAGTCTTTCTACAGGCTGTGGGAAACAGTTTAGCTCTCCAGACCAGTCTAATCATTTCATCAGGCCTGAAGAACAGCAGCTCCCTCTGACCTTTCGTGTTCTGCGTTTAAAGCACTGCGGGACAATGGCAACACACCAGTAGTGAGAAAAGAGGGCCTTTCCAGGCCTCCTACCCCCCTGGAGGAGGACTTTCTATTGCCTCCCAACTCCTCTTCATCTCCACTTCAGGAGCTCCCCGACTCCCCTGAGGGTGTGAGAGGGGTTACCGACACCAACGCTCTCCCTGACTCACTCCCCTCCACAGCGAAGTTAAAATCTCCCTCCCAAACAACCGGCACATATCAAAACAGTCCCCTGTAAAAGTAGAGCCCCCACACTGCGAGTCTGCTTCGCTCCCTTTCCACACAGACCAGAGAGGACAGGCTGGACTAGAGCATGAAGGGCAGGAAGACTAACTAGCCCTCTGCAATGATGACTAAGGACTGGTATGCAGAGCTTAGACAGGGCAAGAGAGACAAGAGAACAAGAAAGGCCTACTGTTGTATTTGGTTCACCAGTAAGAACAACAAAAACAGTGACAAAAATCAAATCACAGTGCACACAACAACAAAAGAGCAAATGCGTATTATGACAAATGCTGTGTCACAAATGGAAACAAAGGTTCCCAAGAGAGACGTCAGAAAGACGTGCGAGGCAGAGTGCTACCCAGCCGCTACATCTGCATCATAACATAAAGCCACGGTTGCCATGTCAACACAACCAGAGGAATAGCTACGTAGATGTGAGCACACACTAATGGCTTTAAAATGAGCGGGAGGGAGGAAGGAGGGGAGGGGGGTGAACGGAGAGAAGGGTGGATACGAAAGGGAAACAGAGGGGAAGAACGATAGGGTGAAAATAGCAGGAATGGAGACCAAGATGGAGTGTTGGTTGAAAAGAAGGGGGAGCAGAGAAAAACAGACAGCCATTTAGGAGATCAAGCAGCTATAAATATTGTCCTTAGGGACAGAGACGAGAGAGGCAGACGGAGACAGAGCTATAGAAGGAGATACGACGATCGCCTTTTTACACACCGTCTAAACACTTTCATACTGTACCCACCAACTAATCCCTTCACTCCCCAAAATACAGCCCCCATTACGGAAACCAGTTCCTCTCCCTGTGGCCACCTAAGAGAAACACCTGATGCCCATCGCTCAGACTGTTTAGTGTATTCAGACATTTATGGACAGTGCTCTGTGCTGGTGTGGTCTGGTCCCCCTTTCCCAGAGGCCTCGGGGACTGGCTGGGGTGAAGGACGATAGGCACAACTGGCCTTGGTCTCGAAATTTCCCTTTATGGGCAGAGAGGAGCGCCTCCGAACCAACACCCAGCCTCTGTGTGTAAAACGTGGAGTAGAGAAATAGAAGGTGTAAACGGTGTATGTGTGTGTGTTACAGGCGTGGTGTCGAACGAACAGGAAGTAAGGAGTGGGGAAGAAAGACAGAGGGAGAAAGGAGCGGAGTGAGTGTGGCAGGCAGGCAGGTGGACGGACAGACAGACAGAATGCAGGCAGCCAGAGAGAGCAGGGTTAATGAAATGAGTGATGATAGCACCAGCTGAGCCAGCAGTAGCAGCAGCAGTAGGGAGATCACGCATGATTACTAACACTTAATACCCTGGATTACCCTGGTACTGGCCTGGCCTGGCCTGTCTGATCCTTCACACACACACATACACTCTCTACCTCCTACTTCCACCCCCAGTCCAGCCAGCCACCACCATAACCTACTATCCACACACACACCTCAACCCCCACCCTACCACTTCCACCCCCTGTCCAGCCAGCCACCACCATAACCTACTATCCATACACTGTCCTCACCCCCCACCCTACCACCACCCCCTGTCCAGCCAGCCACCACCATAACCTACTATCCATACACTGTCCTCACCCCCCACCCTACCACCACCCCCTGTCCAGCCAGCCACCACCATAACCTACTATCCATACACTGTCCTCACCCCCGCCCTACCACCACCCCCTGTCCAGCCAGCCACCACCATAACCTACTATCCATACACTGTCCTCACCCCCGCCCTACCACCACCCCCTGTCCAGCCAGCCACCACCATAACCTACTATCCATACACTGTCCTCACCCCCCACCCTACCACCACCCCCTGTCTAGCCAGCCACCATAACCCACATAGGCTGGGAAGCTGCCGTTTGACTGGCCTGGTCTGGACTAGGCAGGGCTGGGCTGGAGACGGGACACTGGCCCACAGCAGTCAGGCATGACTGAACACTGAACACTTTCTATTCCACTGATCAAGCTGACCTGGATGTAGGACAGATCGATAAGGCAATGTCCATGCAACACAAACACAATAGACAGTCTCTCTCCGCAATGACCACGTGACCTCATTGGCTTGATCCGAAATACAATTCAAGTTGATTATTTTCTTAGGATTGTGTCTATTGGCATTATTCAGCATTTGTTGACAGAACACAACAATTAAAGGATCTGGAACCTAAAAACAAGCGGTTGTCAATGAGGTTAAAAGAGGTCAAGACATGATAATAAACATGGCCTTTGACCCTTTCAGCCCTGTATTAACCGTGGATCTGAGAGGAGCTAACAGCACCAACCCTATAAAACCTGACGGGGTAACAGCCTGCATCAACCAGGCCCAGCGGTGAACTAATCATCCCCAGCCTAAAGGCGGCTCAACCTGGGGCCGTGCTGTATAACACACACTGTCACACGGGGAGACAGCCAAAAACACACGGACCGGAACACAAAGCCTACTAGCTAACAGCAAGCAAAACAACCTCGCTCTATCCCTCTCTAACTCACCTCACACACAACAACTCTTCCATTCTCTCTCGGTCTTCTCTCTCTCTCTCTCTCTCCCCCTTCTATGTAGGCCATCTCCACCTTCCTGAGATTGCCTTTTGTTTTGGAGAGAGTGGTACAAAAACAACATTATTGGCTTTAATGAAGCCACAGTAACAATGGTCATCTCGCTCTCCCTCACTCCCTCCCTCCGGCCACTCTGTGAGGACACATCCTGGTGTCACAGTCCTCCTTTGTCCCTCAGGCGGCCAGCACAAGGCCAGCTCTATGTAAGTGGGAAGCAGAGAACACATCCAAGCCAAGGCCAAGTCTCCTCTTAATGAGAGAAGAGACTGCTGCTGGGAGACAGAGAGACAGAGAGAGGGAGAGAGCGACCTGTTTGGGACACGCCACTCATCCTCCTCCCACATCTCCCCTCACCAGCCCCCAGGCTCAGCCCCAGTCTGCCTTCCAGTCTGGCTTTCAAATCAGTAAAGGCACTAAACCAAAACCAATGACTATAAGAGGGTGCTATAAGCAGGTTGTACACACTGAGGTTGGAGCCTTGGAGGTTACTATCCATAAACACCCAGTAATCAAGAACATTCTATTCAGACCGACCATTCACAATCCCTATTTCATATCGCTTTAGAATTCTACATTTCACCACGGCCGACCTATCTATTGTAAAATAGTGGATGTCATCTCTCAAATTACTCCTCTCACTTGGCAACACAGCTATTTTTCTGCCATCACGCTCTCGCTCTGTTGCTTGGCAACTGGGCCTGCGATCCACCTCTTCTCTGGTTGGTTGATTGAAAGCACAGAGAGCGAGAAACTCCCATATCCATTAGGTGAAATACCACAGTGTGACATCACAGCAGCAAGATTTGTGACCTGTTGCCACAAAAAAAGGGCAACCAGTGAAGAACAAACACCATTGTAACTACAACCTATATTTATGTTTATTTATTTTCCCTTTTGTACTTTAACCATTTGCACATCGTTACAACACTGAATATATACATAATATGACATTTGTAATGTCTTTATATATTTTTTTTAATAGTATATCATCTACCTCACTTGCTTTGGCAATGTTAACACGTTTCCCATGCCAATAAAGCCCCTTGAATTCAATCGAGCGACAAGAGACAGTAATCCTCCAGATCTGTCACTTGGTAAAGGATTGGCATGTTTCAGTTGCCATTGACAAGTCCTTGCCCCGCCTCCCCCTATCCGACAGGGATTAATGTATTATAGCAAGCATGCTGACCATATTGTTCTGTCAAAATCGTTAGATAGAGAGATAGAGAGAGAGATATCCCACTGCTGCAACCACAATGCATGCTTGGCTTCCTTCCTGTCTCCATTATGTTTCTATGAGGAGCGTTGGAGGTTGAAATCCCACCAACCTCAGCAGACTGTTCCTCCATGGAGAAAGACCACTAAAACACACACACACACACACACACACACACACACACACACACACACACACACACACACACACACACACACACACACACACACACACACACACACACACACACACACACACACACACACACACACACACACACACACACACACACACAGTAAGGCCGGGTGTACACTACACGACTTTCAAAATCCTAACCTTGCTGAGCCTTACACGACCGGCGTTCCTGTAGCTTCTTCCTGTCTTACCAACGCAGTGGTGAGCACACTAAACGATCTGGCACAGACGGGGGGACACGCACTACAAGATTCTTCACCATGCCGTCCCACGAAAGCAACGAGGTGATGAGATAGTTAAAAGTAGTTAAAAGTAGCTAGATCGATCTGTGGCTCAGAAGCAGCCTCACAGCAGACATTCGCGGTCGCCACACGGAGTTGAAATATCGAGCAAAGACATTTTGACTTGAACAACATCTCGCTCGTGAACTACAGAGCTGTAACGATTTGACACTTTGGCTTTGGTTAATGAAGTACAAACGCATACGAGTGGCAGGCATGGCCTCTGCTGGAGAGTCGACACATCCTGGGTGGTTTGAAACCACCGTTCTCAAAACGTGTCGTTGCACATCTCACACTACAAGAGCGTCGCAGATCTGTTGCCGGTGAAATCAAACACGTTTGAAAATATCAGGATCGGTGACCCTAAGTCTCTGACCCGCTCACATTAAAAGAAAACGAGTGTCGTGCTCCCCAGAGTAGGCAACGACATTGGGGATTTTGTCTCCGGTATGAAAAACGTGTCTAGGACAGCTAAATCAGGGAACAGAAATCGTGTGGTGTACACCCATCTTAAAAACACACGCACACGTTGTTCTCCCCCCCCACATTTAACACCCATCAGCACTTCTCACGGCAGCTACACACTAACAAAAGCCAGGAAACACAGAGTCAATCAACCTATGGGGACAGGAGAGTGGTCTTTCCTTAGAATCCTGTGATTCTTGCTCATTCCTTTACTGCCCTCTGGGGGGGGGGCATGTCTGGTCTGACCCACGAGGAGTCAAAGGTCATCATGGCCTCTAAAGAATATCCACATCACCTCCTCGCCTCAACATAGCACTCACTAACCTCGGATAAGTTGCTAACCAATGGGTACGGCTCATAATAATGGCTGAAACGGAGTGAATGGAATGGCATCAAACACATGGAAACCATGGAAACCATGTATTTGATACAGTTCCACCGATTAGAATGCAAAGTATAGCTACAATGTGTCCAAAAAAAGAGTCAAAGAGCTGAAAGAAATGTGTTTTTTGCATTGACAGCCGTACTACACACTAATACACTACCAATCTACGACAGGCTTATTTAGTCTGTATGAGAGAGCGGTCCTCACCCACAGTGTAACACTGTTGTTTCTTCTTCACCCGGGTGCTGCGACAATGATCCCTGGTGGGTCCGTGAGAAGGTCGTGTTTAGTCTCCGTCTTAATTGTGCTGTGATAATAGGGTGAGCTGCCCAGGACGATGCCTCAGGCATCGATGCCTCAGGCTCTCACAAGGGAGTCGATGTTCCCTAGAGGGGGGTGCCATGGAGGAGCTGAGTCAGGACAGCTGATCATGCCAGCAGTATTAACTGGTCCTTGTGTAGCCCAGGGAGTGGAGTGTTGAAGGAACAGACAACCAGGGCTCTAACATGGCCTGAGGACACACACACGGTCAATGTCCCGGTCAAGACACACACACACACTCCATGCCATGTCCCAGTCAAGACACACACACACACTCCATGCCATGTCCGGGTCAACACACACACAGGCTAACACCCTCCAGGGTCCCATCTTCAACTTGACTCCAGCCAACAGAATGTTCTGTTCTTGTTCTCTCTCCCAGTCTTTCGCTCCAGAAACAATTTCACAATATCCTTCTCTGTCTTGATCTGAGCCAGCAGCAACAGCAGCAGACAAATGCCTTCTCCCTTCAAAACCAAATGACACAGACCCAGTCTGTGCCTTTTGTGATCATCCCTTTCTTTGCAAATTAATGTGTTCTTCATTTTCACGTCAGTCTAAGTGCATTCCAGTCACCAAGCCGCTATTGAAAGATATAATGGTGCCTAGCTACACTGGGTATCAGCTTTGGGCATTGAAATGAGATGTCTAACAGCTGAAGCAGTCAAAAACGCTCCCTGTTCCACATTTTGTGATGTCTTTGACTAGATGCTCACGAGCTGAGTGACTGTCCAATGTCAGCCTGTATTTAGCGTCGAAGATAATATTAATATGGTAGAGAGAAATAAAAACAAATACAAAATCTTTAGAGGTCACACACACCGTTTTGCTCCTCATTCCCTCCATTAGGCTCCACGCTACCATTTGCTGAGCTGGCAGCCATGTATTTTCTGCCTTCTAGGGGGAGTCTTTTTGCCCCCTAGCGTATGAATCAGATTTATGATGTTCATTATAGGCCTTCCTATTCAACTCATGCAAGCAGGCCGTAAAACACCCAGATGAAGTCGTGTACGAGCTCATCTTGCGCAGAGCACATCTGAGTGGACTCTTTATGACCAGGCTACTTTGTGGGTAGCGAGGCTTTTGGGATAGCCCCAGGTTTTAATGCTTCTACTGTGGGGGCCAAGAATGGAGAGAGAAAGAGAACAGAATATGAGCCAAAAAAGCTTTTGTCATTTGTATTCTCTGAAATGAATTAAGCTTTTTATGTGACAGAAAAAGGCTATCAGCTTCGAAAAGGACTCTACACACAGCATCCAATGTCAGTGGTGGCCATCAATAATTCAGCCATTCAGTGGTCATGTCTCACCCTGGTACTTATTATAGCTCTCAATGAGTAGCATTCCACGAGACGGTTTGGCAAATTATATTTGTTTTGGAAAAGAAAGAGACTGTGCAGTCAAAATAATTGGTAACCCCTGTGTGTGAGAGAAAGAGAACAGAACAGTGAATGTGTAAGGGGAAAGCAGCTGGGTGGAGGAGAATGAGGAGTAAAAGGCTGCTCAATGAGAGGCAGAGGACAGGTTATTAGAGACAGGAAGCATGCCCCCCCCTTTACCCTACCCCAAACCACCAACCCCGGACCACAGCAGCCCCCCCCACCAGCAAGATGAAAGCCTGGTTTGTGTTTGTTTGTTTGCCCCCACCTCCCTCCCCTCCCCAATGTTTTGCTCTGGGGAAAGTGTGAGGTAGTGAGGGCAGAGGGGCACATCTGAAAAACACAAACTCCTCTCCGCAACTTTGCCCCTTGTCGGGGAGTTGACACTTTTTCCTTCACTCATAGTTCCTTCTCTCGCCTCATATCGCCGCTCTCTACTCTCAACATGCAGAGTACCCAGTACCCATATCTTCCATATCTCCCTCCCTCTAGGTCCTGTCTGCGGTCCAGTCTAGCCTGTTTGATCCTGCAGTCTGTTAGTTGGCGGTCAGTCTCCTCAGAGAAGAAGCCTACAAAGGGCCTGTTAGCCCGTGCTCGCTCCAGCACCAATTGGAGCGAGCAGGGGCTAACAACTCTACAGAACACCTATATGCATCCCAGCTGGATCTGAGCAGTTCTGCCCACACACACAGGATTCTACAGAACATCTGGATGTGTTACAGCTGGACCTGTGGGGATCAAAATCAGGTTTAGCAAAGCAACTGCCTCTACGCCACCAGCATGGCTATGGAGCAGGGAACTGGCCTCAGCAGCTCCACATGGACCTCAGGCTTGTTCTTTGCTTTGTCATAGAACCTAACACCGCAGAACATCACCACTCCTTCAGAGAAGAGGCTGGTGTTCTGTCACACGGACCTCAAACCAACTATTTCTATGTTCTGTATGTCTGAGAACAGAGCACGGGAGGGAGGGAGAGAGAGAGAGGGAGAGAGAAAGAGAGAGTCTTCACCCTGTGGGGCTGAGACAGACAGACAGAGCCTGTTACTGTAATGTCTCTCACACACACACACACACACACACACATTCTAAATGGCCAGATGAGACAATTACTTAAGAGACACCACACCATTGAACTGGTTTCATTCATGAGGAAGGCCTATCAGAACACACAAGGCAGTCAGAGGGATAATTGTGCGTTCGTATAGAGTCACAGCATTGAGAACGGTTACTCTACTGTATGTTGTGGTTACCACACACCTCCTCCATCACCAGGAGAACTGCAGCGTGTTGGACCACGTGGCAGATAAACATACTGTACAGATGTGCCTGTCTGCTGTGTGTGTGTGTGTGTGTGTGTGTGTGTGTGGGGGGGGGGTCATGGATGAGCCATGTGGAGCCCACAGGTCTCTGACCAACAGCGGTGCCCCCACGGTCCCCACCACAAGTCTCCAATAATCACAGCTAATGCCACAGTCACGGCCACAACTGAGCAGCCATGCAGACACGCCCACAAAGGAATAACAGACACGCGCGCACTGGAGAGTTCTCAACTCTATACATTACTGCTGAATCCGCACACTCTTCTACTACAACAAAAAGAGAAGATTTTAAAAAACGACATTATCGTCCATCTCCTTCCTCTCCCGTCTCTGACATAATACATTGTTCCATCTTGTTGTGTCCTTGAAGAACCTCCCATCTCTCTCGCTCTCCTTTCCTACAGCTCCTCTCCTACACTATCATGTACTTCCTCCCTCTGTCCCCGGCGGTGTGTGTGTGTGCGTGTCCTGCCCTAGGTGGGCCCCTGTGGTCTCTGGAGGATGTAGGATCATTAGGATGTGCCCCTCACTGCTTTTACAGGCCAGACAGGAAGCACCCAACCCTGTCAGCTCAGTAAAAATGCCAAAGCCTGGTGTGGTCGCACACACACACACACACACACACACACACACACACACACACGAAGGGGGGCAAACACACATGCACAGGCAAATACAAACACACACACACACCATACACACATACAGTACAACAGCCACACCCAATAAGATCCAGCATTCCATATCCCTAGAAAATGTAACTTCACTATTAGACCTACAGTCTGTATTGTCCATCTGCTCATGCCGTAAAACAAGGCTGAGTGTTCCCCCTAGTAAGTCTTCTGAAAGGAGCTCAGCACAGTCTCCTAACACTGCCCCGAGCCCCCAGCCAAAAAGAACCCTGCTGCCCAGACTCTTGCCATATCTTCTCTCTCTTGTACCATAAACCAAGCCTTTGTTCTCCACTCCTCACATTACCCGGCGGGATGATGCTCTATTCATCTCCATCTCTGCTCCCTAAACACAGCTAATTCAGGGATGAAGCCTCTTCAAAGTTCTTAGAGAATGTAACTTTAGGCACAGTATCAAACGCAACTCTTTTTTTTAAATCAGTAAACAAATGTATTAAAGCATGTCCAAGTAGAGCTGATGTGGATTCTTTAACTGGATGCACAACAATCTGTTCACAACAACAGGAGGAGTGATCCTCTAATCACAAATCTGTCTGTCTATCCTCCTCTGGAAAGGCTGCCGTCCAAAAGATTAACCCAAATCATCTGGGATACCCTCATCCCCACACTCATGCAAAACGTACATTACTCTACACACACACACACACACACACACACACACATCAACTCCCGTATCCTCAGAGCGAGCTCACACACACACACACACACACACACACACACACACACACACACACACACACACACACACACACACACACACACACACACACACACACACACACACACACACACACACACACACACACACACACACACCTGGAAGCTCACGTACCTCTGGTGTTGGTGGCCATGTCCGCCACCTTCTGAAAGGCATCCAGGAAGGCCACTGCCGCCAGCACTGTGGTCCTGAGAGCAGAGCAGAGCAGACAGAACAGACACATGATTGGCACCAGTTCACAAAACACAGCCATTTCAACATAAACAAACATAGTCAGCAGATCTGGCGCCTCTGAACAGACAGCGGGGGATTACATTGTTATCAATGGCACTGGCTGGGATACTCATTGATGGGTACCGCTCTAGTACACACAGGACAGTGGCTGGGGCTTACCGGAGCTGGGAGTGCAGTTTGGTGGCCTTGGCACTGAAGTCCTCCCACACGGGGTATGAACACTGGGAATAAAAGGGACACGTTAGAATCTATATTTTAGGACATTATGCAATAAGACTAGTGCATTGTCTGTACAAATATCTGACAGGTCTGACCTCTGTGTTTTCACTCACAACACCAGTCAACATTACATGCTCTAGACTTGCGTTTGAGCACGACACTAAAAAGGTGCTATCTCCAATAAGGTGCTGTCTAGAACCTAAACGGGTTCTTCAGCTGTCCCCATAGGAGAACCCATTGAAGAACCCTTTTTGATTAAAAAAAGTCTACCTCGAACCAAAATGGGTTCTAGCTGGAACCAAAAATGGTTCTCCTTATGAGGACAGCCGAAGAACCCCTTTGGTACCCTTTTCTCAAAGAGCGTAATATAAAATGAGCACTTCACGTGTAGCATTGCACCTCCCATGAGGAGCAGAATATTCCAGGTAAAATAATGTTACGGTGAACAGGCAGGAAGACAAAAATGTCTGCCATGTTCCCTGGTCTGAGTCATCACTGTCTGTGATTGGGCGACACATCCTCTGTTTCCACCAGCCCCTGGCACCGGCAGATATCAAAGGAAGCAATGAATGGCAACGCAAATCAAACACTAGATTTCTACCCCAAAATGACTGTGTCAAGTTCTCTTCTTCTTTTGCCCCCTATATAGGTGTCCTTTCTCTTTCCCCATTATCACAAGCAAATGATCCACAAGGTAAATAGTAGTAAATGCAGTGGAGGCTGCTGAAGGATGGCTCATAATAACACCTGGAACATGGAAACCATGTGTACCATGCATTTGATACCATTCCACCCATTCCACTCCAGCCATTACCACGAACCCGTCCTCCACAACGGTGCCACCAACCTCCTGTGAGTACATGGTGTTACAAGTGGACTATAACATCCCTTCTACCTGCAGGGCAGAGTGTGTGTCCAGCCCTCCGTGCCGCTCTCTGCCTTTTGTTATCAGACGCTACGGCCTTGAGAGCAGCAGATCATAGGGCTGAAATAAACCTCACTCCACAGCACAGCTGCACAGCTGGGGAGTTAGAGATCTCCAGAAGCAAGTACCCCCCCCGCCGTCTCCAAACCCCCAGCATCCAGGGAGAGAGAGGGCGAGAGGGGATAAGAACCAAGGAGATCGTGGGAGGAAAAGACAAAAAAAAAGAGACTGGAGAAAAAGGGGGATACGGTGGAAAGGGAATGGGAGAGAGGGAGACGGGAAAGAGAGGAGCAAGGATGCAAGGACCCAACCGGAGCGGAGGAGCAGGGATGTCACGGGGGCGTCTCGCTCTTTGATCTGACGTCTCATTCCTGGTGTTTGATGTCCGTTAATTTGGTCTGAAATCAGAGCCGCATTTCCCTGCGGTCCCCAGTCTGTGTTTGAAGTGCTCTAATCTTGCAATGTTGCAAGCCTGACGTCTATCAGGAGAGGCCTTGGGAGATAAATGTGAGACACGGAGCGGGCGACGCCTCCTCTCCATTGCAACCACACCAGCCCATCCCTCATTAACATATTGGGGAATTCTAATCAAATAGAGGGGATCCTGGCGGTGCCCGATTGTGTAACGATTGTTTATTAGGTTCATTGTAGGCCTGGGGATATTTTATTTCCCATCCTCCTCACTCACTCCTACTCGACTTGCAACATGACCCACAAACAATGGGATAAGTACCGCTCTCAATCCATCCATCCGCCTGGATGGTTCCCAGGTAAAGGGAGCAGGCTATTTTCCCTTTAGCTTAATCAAGCGGAAAAACAGAGCCATTAAAGGTGCATTATCAGAAGAAATAAAACAACCCAGAGGCAGACTGATAATGCAGAGTAAGGACAAAAAAAAAGGAAGGAATATCATTTTTCTTCTAAGCAAGTCAGTTAAGATTCTTATTTACAATGACGGCCTACCCCTGCCAAACCCTCACCTAACCCGGACGACGCTGGGCCAATTGTGCGCTGCCCTACGGGACTCGCGATCACGGCTGGTTGTGATACAGCCCGGGATTGAACCTGGGTCTGTAGTGATGCCTCTAGCACTGCAGTGCCTTAGACCGCTGTGCCACTCAGGATCCACATTGCATGACATTACAGCATTGACCGGAGCTCCCCTGATGACAATGGCTTTCGACCTTCGTCTCTCTCGAGCCCGTACGGGAGTTGTAGCGATGAGACAAGATAGTAACTACTAACAATTGGATAATACGAAATTGGGGAGAAAATGGGAGGGAAAAAAATACAAAGTAAATAATAATAATAATAATAATAATCATCTGGAGCTGGAAGTCTGGAGCGGTGTTCTCCTCAAAGGCCACTCAGCTACTGATAACATGCTATTGCATCACCGCTTCCTCTTCTGCACGTAAAGACATCCTCACAGTAGTGACAGCACACAGAAAACTCCACATGACTACCCCTGCATGTCTAGGGGTAGTCATGCCTGACTACCCCTAGACATGCAGCGCATCATCTTTCCCTTCCACCAGCTCTCGCTAACCCCTCAAAATGTTAAAGGTTATCGGTTACATGATGGGCTAGCTAGACTCTGTGGAACACTCCAGTGAGTTGACAGTCCATTGGCCAATATCTGTGCTCAGTGGACTAGAATTATGTTCTGGTGTTTAGCGAACCAAACACATTTACTTGATTGAATGAAAAGCTCACAGCTTCATCACTTTGTTCCTTTGTTCTCTGGAGGATGACATGAACCACAGATTCAAGAGTGGATTAGTCCAATTTCAGCTCTTTAAAAAAAATCGGGCCAATTCAGACTTTTAACGAGAAATAAAACATCCATGCAATAGAGGCTAATTTCACAGTTCTTTACGCTAAAAGCATAGCTCCCATTTTGGATGTGCTGCAACGAATACTGTATACATTCCCTCTACAGCAACTGTATGAGACAAGGAACCAATAGTGGGCCCCTAGCTTATTAAGAAGCCCCTTCACAGGCTGTCGGAACAAGGACAGGGCACAGACAGGCAAGGGCAAAGGGTTAATAGATGCATACGCCTAAGCTTAATTAAGTAAGTAATCGGAAGCAGTGCTACACGTACAAAAGTAAGTCTACTACATGGTGTTTCATAATCTCCAGATCAGGGGAGCTCCTGCTACTTAGATCCAGGAAAGTAGACTCCTCCCAGGGCTTTAGTGTATCAGTGTTCAGCTGGAGTGCTGGACGCAGGCAATGCGCATGACATACGTTTGCTTGAACGGAAATGTTCAGTCAAACTTGGTGGCACCTTAACTTGGGGAGGACGGGCTCGTGGTACCGGACTTGGGGAGGACGGGCTCGTGGTACCGGCTGGAGCAGAATCAGTGGAACGGTATCAAACACTTGGGTTCCAATGTGGTTGAGTCCATTAGCTCCTTTCCAGACATTATTATGAGTCATCCTCCCCTCAGTAGCCTGAGTGTTATGTCTCGTTTCAGGACTAAATATAACGTCTCCACTACTGATAGGAACAGAAAACACTGGATTGGAGCAAGTTCTCAGTAACTTCAACATTACCGGAGGATAGATACTGTACAGAATCTCAAAATGCCTGTGAGCTATTCTTATGGGACTCATGTTAGATCCTCATGTTAGATCCTCATGTTAGACCAAATCTGAACCAGTCATAAATGTCTGTGTTTCACAAGTTTGGAGAGTACAGTACAATACAGTGCAGTACAGTGGAAAACAGTACAGTACAGTTCAGTATAGTAGAGCACACTAAGGTAGAGTACAGTATAACGTACTCTATTGTACTGAACATACCTATTTTACTGTACAGAACTCTGTGCTGTGCTCTACTGTGATGTCTATGTTTCACAATTTTGGACGTCTATGATAGTTTCAGATTTGGTCTGGTCCGGACCAACCAAATGTGGTCTTGTTTGGGGGCGGAGCTCATTACAATAATAGCCCGTGTGTAGAATAATACCCATATATGCAAAAGCAGGATATTGCATATGTCTACCTTTCCAAACCTATTCAGGATACATCACCATGAAGCAAATGCTTTTCATATCCATAATTATGCATTTGTGTTTAGTACACATCAGGGACCCATGATGTAGTTGCGCTACAGTAATTATGTTACTGGATGTAATTCCACTTCACCTACTGTAGTTCAATAACTCAAGGGGTTAGGTCATAGCTGACTGTAGTTCAATAACTCAAGGGGTTAGGTCATAGCTGACTGTAGTTCAATAACTGTCAGGTCATAGCTGACTGTAGTTCAATAACTGTCAGGTCATAGCTGACTGTAGTTCAATAACTGTCAGGTCATAGCTGACTGTAGTTCAATAACTGTCAGGTCATAGCTGACTGTAGTTCAATAACTGTCAGGTCATAGCTGACTGTAGTTCAATAACTGTCAGGTCATAGCTGACTGTAGTTCAATAACTGTCATATTAATAGCTGACTGTAGTTCAATAACTGTCATGTCATAGCTGACTGTAGTTCAATAACTGTCATGTCATAGCTGACTGTAGTTCAATAACTGTCATGTCATAGCTGACTGTAGTTCAATAACTGTCATGTCATAGCTGACTGTAGTTCAATAACTGTCATGTCATAGCTGACTGTAGTTCAATAACTGTCATGTCATAGCTGACTGTAGTTCAATAACTGTCATGTCATAGCTGACTGTAGTTCAATAACTGTCATGTCATAGCTGACTGTAGTTCAATAACTGTCATGTCATAGCTGACTGTAGTTCAATAACTGTCATGTCATAGCTGACTGTAGTTCAATAACTGTCATGTCATAGCTGACTGTAGTTCAATAACTGTCATGTCATAGCTGACACCTCATTTTACTGCAGCCATCTTTGAATCTTAATCTTTGAAAATGTAAAAGGTCAATGCAAACTTTTTTTATTATCTCAATATCAACGTCTGGATAACAATTAAGTACCTTACTGTGATTGTTAAGATTTTTTGTTTATTTTTTTACATTTTTTTTGAAAACAAAGACCAATTTCTCAAACAAGAATTTAGCTAGGACTGTCTGGGAGTGGGGAAGGCAAAACTGAAAACTAGCTGTTATTGGCAGAGGTTTAGAACAATATTTCTTATTGGTCAATTAACAAATGTGCCACCTGGTGACGTCATCAGGTAGGCTAAAACTCCATCCCACCAAAACAGAACATTACAGGCACTCTTTTCAAACAGCTCTTACATTAAAAGGGCATTATCATAATTTTCACAATATTTTTGAAACCTCAGTGTGGAATTATATATCGATATAGTTTTTGGAAAACGTGGTTGCATAAACTAAAGGTGACCTTTGCTTCTGCACATTTCTTCCAGTAAATATGTTTGTGAAATGTTCTGTGTAAATTGTTCAAAGTAGTCCTTGTACATAGAGTGGTATGGTCTGTTAAACTTTGAAAATTGGTGGTTTTTGTTTGGCATACAATTTAAAGTGAAAATTCTGAGTTAAAGCAAAATTCCGTTACAGTGGAATTGCCAAAATATGTGACTTGTTTCAGGAAAATAGGTGTATGTCGCGCGTCACTACTTCGCAGGAGAGCCGTTTGACCGTAGCTAGCCACATATCTTAACAACAAAAGACTCCACTATGCAAGTAACCATTTCAATAGAATGTTTATGATGTCACTGCAACATCTCTTGATAGACGTAGCTGGTAAATTCGCTCTCGCAGAATAACTGACGACTTTACAAACGCTCAACACCCGTTGAATATGGCCGATGTCAGTAAATGTTGGCAAAAAAGCGTAATTAAATTGTTGCTAGCAGCACAGTTGCTTGCTGGATACCCAGCTCTGCTGGGGAGAGTAAAAATGGTTAGTGAGCTGTTCTCTCATTTGTGTCTGGAAGTAGCTAGCAAGCTAGCAAACGTTAGCCAGTTAGCGTGGGTGCTTGACTGCTGTTAGGACAGAACGCTCAGATCGCTCAGATCAACACTACTCCTCGGCCAGAGCGTCCAGTGTGCGCTCGGAATGCTCAGAGAGCAAAACGCTCTGAATTTACAAAACGGACAATCTGACAAAACTCTTGAGTTTAAGGGCAGGGCTATAGCTTAGCAGGGTGTGAACGATGCTGAATGAGTGTAGACAAAGAAGGACTCTCCAGTAGGTATACCAAAATATTCAAAGGCCATTTTCTCAAAAGTGAAGTTACAAGTTTATCAGCTTTCAAAGTAGAATTCCTTTCCCATTGTTCCTCAACTATAGTGTACGATATACCATTTTCTAGCTCGGAGTCTACTTTTATCCAATGTAAAAAAACAACTGCACAAGACCGAATCGAGCCGGTCGGTCACAAATAACCTCTGGATCCAGCCTTCTCCATCCCCTGAACTGTACATGAATACTACCAACTCGGTTTCCACCGTTGCTGCTCCACACCAACTAAGCAGACTGCTGGGTTCTCTCCAGATTGACATTATCTGAGGATAGATACACAAATATGCACCTTAGGTTACTTTTACATCATGTTGGCAAATCATTGCTCTCAAATGACATTAGGATACAGGCAGCAAGTTGAAAGACTGTGTTGCATAATTTATGAGGAAGAGGATCTTACTAATCTAAACATCGTAATAAAAACAAAACTATCCTGCCCAGCCTTTCTGCCCAACCTTTCTGCCATGGGACAAGGTTAATCATAGACTCTGTTGATGTCTTGAGCATTTTAAAATATGTGAAAACATTTGCTACATTTTCCTGAACTTGACCTTATCTGTTTGTGATGTCTGGGGAAGTGTAAGACCCAATGCTCCCACTCATTTCTAGTTCCTAGAGGGGGAGTTAAGGTACCCAAAGGGATGGCCGGTGGAGGTTGATGCCTATAGGGGTCTGACTGGCTGGGGCCTGGGCTGTTCAATGTGTCTAGGTCGTGTCAAGCCCCTTCCAAGCTCTTGATAAAAATAGCAGGTTTGGTTCAATCTCATATCCCCACCCACACAGTACATCTCACTCACTGGTGTGAATGAATGAATGATGGAGGGGGGGGGGGGAGAATAATCTCCCTCTTCACCATTTTACCACAGCAACCTGAAGCCTTGCAGAAATGAATCATGGAAATCACTTAATACGAGAGGCACAGCTTCTTCCTCCATGTCCGTCTCTCTCAATATATCAGCCGGTCTCTCTCACTTTGTGCCTTTTCATTCTCTCTCAATCTGTCTCATATGCTCTCAATCTTTCTTACTATCATCTCCCTTATTTGTTCTAGTCATCCACCTCGCTCTCCATCCCCGGTCTAGTTGTCCCAGGTCTCCACAGTTGTATTTGCGTCGTGGCTGTGGTCGCACCACTCAGCCTAATTGAGATGGGACGCCTGACTGGAGGTTCTCTGTGTGACTGACTGCCACCACTCTGAGGTACTGTATATAGTGGCATTAAAATACATGGCAGGTCTGTGATTGAAAAGCAGGTAGCATTTTGTAGCACTCTCATTGGTGGGGATGCTCACCGATGGCTGTCCATCATGCTGAGACAGTGAGGAATGCAGATGTGTCTTTGAGGTTGGGGTGTCCTTGAGGACATGGGTAAGCATCATCCTCCTTTTTGCCTGGACCCAAACCAAACATTGTCAGTAAGCCCCATAGTAAAATCGAGGTGTCTAGTGAATGGAAAACCATAGTAAATACTTCTGCATGAGAGGACAGTGGATTTTGTTCCTCCAGTAGCTTGATCTTTTTTTTACGGTCAAAAAAATATTGATTTGACACTATTTCGTTCCCCCGTTCATGAATATCAACGCGCTGAGTGGCTTTACAGTCAAGAAATGACTGTGATGAGATGAGTTTGACAGGCCCGACAAAGCCTGCACTGCGAACACCTGGCACTGTCCCAATATGATTTCTCAATCTGAAACCAGTCGATTCGTCTCTAATGAGCCTAACGAGAGACAAGAGAACAGGTGCTCATTTAGAGAGCCAGGGCCCTGAGCCAGGGCCCTGCACGTTGTCGTGGCATCAATGGCCCCTACGAAAGGGATGAATGTTTTGGGGGAGCACGGACACACAGTCACGAGGATGGACGAGGATGGATGTCCTCTCTGGTCCTCTGCCTCTCGGCCCAAAGGTGTCCGGAAATGGGTCACATGTGCAGCTGTTAACAAGCCCTCTGAGCAATGCTGTGGGATCTCCACAGGTTAGCCAGACAACACACACACACACATATTGTGCCTGTAAGTCAAAGGAAGAAACTGTCAAGACTATGCATGTCTTTTGGAAAGCACAAGCTTTGTGGTTCATCCCACATTCATCTGTTTAAGGATCCAAACATTTTTTTTTGTTCACCTAAAATGACATACCAAAGCATATTCTTGATACCATTTGAAAATAAACACTTTGAAGTTTGTAGAAATGTGAAATTAATACATTAGATCTGGTAAAAGACAATACAAAAAAAACATGCGTTTATTTACTTTTTTGTACAATCATCTTTGAAATGCAAGAGAAAGGCCATAATGCATTATTCCAGCACATGCGCAATTATATTTTGGCCACTAGATGGCAGCAGTGTACCCGTATGTGCAAAGTCTTAGACTGATCCAATGAACCAATGCATATCTGTTCAAAATGTTGTATCAAGACTGCCCAAATATGCCTAATTGGTTTATTAATACATGTTCATAACTGTGCAATCTCCTCAAAACAATAGCATGGTATTCCTTCACTGTAATAGCTACTGTAAATTGGACAGTGCAATTAGATTAACAAGCATGTAAGCATTCTGCCCATACCAGATCTGTCTATGTCCTGAGATTATTTTGTTTGTTACTTACAACCTCATGCTAATCACATTAGCCTACGTTAGCTCAACCGTCCCACAGGCATAATCTACAATGAGTCCAGCTGGCAAACAGGCCACGTTATGGACTTCTCCTGCCTCCTGTCTTCACTCTAGTCCCAGGTACCCCCTAACTCGGTCTGTCTCTACTGGCACTGCACTGAGCGAGTGGTCAGCATACACCGGGCCAGCCTATAGAGAGACAAGCTGACCAAGAATGTGACCTCCTGTGCTTTCAAATCAAATCACCTCACATAGCCCGGAGGGATGTCGCCTACACTGCCAGACAGCCCACCCCCCAGCTTGTGTATGTAAGTCACACACATATATACTCGTCTGTGTCTCCTTAAAGGGGGATTACACCCCCCCCCCCCTATACATTCTCTCTTACACATTATACCATACGGTGGGGGGGGCTCTCTCTCTGGAGAACAGAGGGTGAGACGAGAGTCTCTTTCATGTCATTGTGGTTGTAATGTACATTCCTTTCAGTGAAACACCTGACTCTTGTACTGTATGCTAATTTCAGAGAGGCCTCCAGCCTCGCTCATCATGGCACTGTGCTGTATTGCACTGTACCAAACAATTCAGAGGTGGGCTGACTACATATTGTTGACTGTCTCTTTAGTGCAGTTGTGTTGCCAGCTATGGTACTTACTGGGCATGTCTACTGCAGTGTGAACGAAGAGAAAGCCTGGTAGACAGCCAGTGATTCTAGGAGAGGAGACACATATGAGAAGTGACTGTGCGTGCCCTATGGGGGTGTCAATCCCCCTGCAACAAAGGGACCGTGAGGGAGAGAGGGAGGGGATACATCCTCCAGTTGAAACACTTTACTCGGACATGGATCAATTGCATGGGTTCGTAAACATGACCCATCACACATGACAAGGAATTGCATTCCTCAATGAGTTAAGTCTATAGTGCATCATTCAACATATTTGCATTTCATTGCTCAGTGAAGAGATGTTTTTGTCTTCGTCCGTCATGGGGGCACATATCAGCTGGAGAGGATAATCATTGTTCAGAGATAGCATGACCGCACTGAATTTACTGTTAACTACTGTGACAGCATCACTAAACTTTGGTATGTCTAGTGCAAATAACATCTTAAGCATAGCCAGCCATAAAGACACAAATAGCTGAGGCCCTCCTCGCATGTCAATCTCTGTCCAACAACAGGGCATCCTAGGGTCTCCATTCGTGTGTGTGTGTGTGTGTGTGTGTGTGTGTGTGTGTGTGTGTGTGTGTGTGTGTGTGTGTGTGTGTGTGTGTGTGTGTGTGTGTGTGTGTGTGTGTGTGTGTGTGTGTGTGTGTGTGTGTGTGTGTGTGTGTGTGTGTGTGTGTGTGTGTGTGTTTTCCTCTCGTCTGCCACCAACAACAGCAGTCCTTTGAGAGGTGGGTCATTAGTGACAACATGAGGTTGTCATGAGGTTGTCTGGAGGTTGTCATGAGGTTGTCATGAGGTTGTCTGGAGGTTGTCATGAGGTTGTCATGAGGTTGTCATGAGGTTGTCATGAGGTTGTCATGAGGTTGTCATGAGGTTGTCATGAGGTTGTCATGAGGTTGTCATGAGGTTGTCATGAGGTTGTCACGAGGTTGTCACGAGGTTGTCACGAGGTTGTCACGAGGTTGTCACGAGGTTGTCACGAGGTTGTCATGAGGTTGTCTGGGGTTACATGAGAACACGGCAGTCAGCCAATAGCTTAGATCTTACCATGTGGCATCTCACTCTGCTGTGGGGACACCCACTGAAGACTATTGGAGTGGCAGGTAGCCTAGTGGTTAGAGCATTGGGCCAGTAACCGAAAGGTTGCTGGATCAAATCCCCGAGCTGACAAGGTAAAAGTCTTTCATTCTGCCCCTGAATAAGGCAGTTAACACACTGTTAACCGGTAAGAATTTGTTAACTGACTTGTCTGGTTAAATAAACAATTAAAAACATTTTAAGACTACTGCAATGGCCAACCTGAGACTCCAAGTGACCAAAGGAGGATGGATGCTGCTGAAGTTACTGTTTGACCCATATTTTATTATCCTCCATCATGGAGTAAGAGATCAGATGAAGACCATGGGAAATGTGTCTTAAATAATTCATGAGATGAAAGTGTCCAGGAGAGAGAGAGACAGAGACAGAGAGAGACAGAGAGAGAGAGACAGAGACAGAGAGAGAGACAGAGACAGAGAGAGACAGAGAGAGAGAGAGACAGAAAAATGGGGGATGTGGGGGAGAGAAAGAGCGATGCAACCATGAGAGTGGGGGCCAGGGGGTGTCACGGGTTCTTAGTTTAGGATGTTGTTAATCCGAGGTTGCCGTTTGACGTGTCCCCAGCTCCTTCAAAACCCTGTGATGTTCACACAGATAGATGGTCCGTGCAGGAATAATAACCATGCAGAACACCAGCTTCACTTCAATCTTATTCACATGAGACTGGGACTCGGATGACGTGGAAATCCCTGGACGTAGCTTCAAACCCATGATCTCTCACACAGTGGAAAGAAAGGCACAGATGATGAGATGGCAACAACGGTAGTCGTGTTACTGGTCCCAAGTCAGCGCTACGATTTCCTGTTCAAAGAGTAATACTGTCCACATACTAAGTACGCCAAATAATCTGTTGGTTAGTCACAGTGGGTGTAGCTAGGAGTCTGGCTCGCAGTGAAGCCAGTAGACTACCCAGAGAAGAAGGCCAGACCATACAGCAGGCTAGGCCTTCACCATGAGCCATTCAGACAGACACAGTGGTGTGCACTGCTGGACGCATGATGACTGTCGAGGATCTCATGCTTGGCTCACACGGTCTCTTTAAAAATCAGCTTGGCAGAAAATCAATGGTGCTGCTTTCTACAAGAGGCAGAACATCGGCTATCTTTCTCACACAGCCTATAACAGCCGTTTTTCATCTACAGCACGGAGGGGGGGGGGGTCATGGGGCATGTGACAAATCGCATGGTTAAATCTGACAGTTTAACATACATTTATTTTGTGTTAATAAAAGCTGAATACATCCACATTTTTTCAGTCATAAATTATCCATATGGTTATAATCCATATCGTGTTTCGAATGCACATGCTTACCCTAACACACACACACACACATGTTTACCCTAACACACACACACACACACATGCTTACCCTAACACACACACACACACACATGCTTACCCTAACACACACACACACACACACATGCTTACCCTAACACACACGTTTACCCTAACACACACGTTTACCCTAACACACACACACACACACACATGTTTACCCTAACACACACACACACACGCTTACCCTAACACACACACACACACACACACACACGCTTACCCTAACACACACACACACACACATGCTTACCCTAACACACACACACACACACACACACGCTTACCCTAAAACACACACACACACACACACACACGCTTACCCTAAAACACACACACACACACACACGCTTACCCTAAAACACACACACACACACACACACACGCTTACCCTAAAACACACACACACGCTTACCCTAAAACACACACACACGCTTACCCTAAAACACACACACACACACACACACACATGCTTACCCTAACACACACACACACACACACATGCTTACCCTAACACACACACACATGCTTACCCTAACACACACACACATGCTTACCCTAACACACACACACATGCTTACCCTAACACACACACACATGCTTACCCTAACACACACACACATGCTTACCCTAACACACACATGCTTACCCTAACACACACATGCTTACCCTAACACACACATGCTTACCCTAACACACACACACATGGATTCATAGCCTACACGATGACTAGGTTTAACCTGATCTATGCAGAGTAAACCAACGCTCTGACACACACAAAGCACATGCAATGGTGATCGAGCAATTGGATTCAATTATAGTAGATGTCAAAGCAACATTTCCAAAGCAATGACGCGACAAATGCGCAAACCTTGCTGGGGGAAGTTACTATCAAGTATGTGCTGGCTGGGTAGGTAGCCTATCGCCGCACTGTGACAGAATAACGGTTCCATGTCCTCGAGGGTGAAAACAAGCAGATCACAAATGCTGGCAGATCATCCCCTTTTGAAAATAATAGATACATGTTGCGAGCGATAATGATGCCCGACCTACCTTCATATCATTGACAATCGCCTGGAATAGTCCACCTAACGCCCCGCACTCCTTCTCCACCGTCTCCATGTTCACTATATCCAGGGTTCACCAAATACGGACAGGGCACAAAACCCCACCAAAATGTATTTCCACGGTAGAAATAGCGATGCGGAGCCTTCTTCTTCTCTCTGCTTCTGTGCCCAGCGTGAAAGACAGGATGAGGAAGTTTGCTTAAATGAGAAAGGATACACAAATACCGTACAATTATTGTCGTCGACTGTCGGCTCGCTCCCCGTGTCCTTGGAACACCAAGTTAGTGATGATGAGAGAAAAGAGAGGTTGCTCTCTCTCCCGTCCCAGCTGCGGGTCTAGAGCCCGAGTTAGGAGGTAAAGCATGCAGAGGGCACCGCGATGGACACTCTCATCTTCGGGTAGCAAGGAAAAATCGAGTTGTGTTGATGCGCGTTTATAGCTCCGGAGTGATCTATCAAAATGTGAGACAGTAGGTTGGTGAGTAGACCTACCAGGGGAGCGCGAGGCTGCCCGTGATTGGAGCAGAGGCAGTGGGGCTGCGCTGCGGAGTGAGCAGAGCCGGTAATTCGATCTATGGGAATTGAAAGGGGCCGGACAACTCTCTTGTCACTTGGAGGTGGTGTTTATGAGGGAGGGGTTATGCGTGCGGGGGAACGCGCGCGCGCGCACACACACACACACAGACAGACCCCCCCACACACACAGACCCACTATAACACACGAGCCCATCAAATATTTCAGTGCGATAGAAGAGAAACATCAAATAGATGTATATACCATCAAACAATGGCATGGGGGCGCATGCCTACCACAATGTCAATGAATGAGGCACAGGGAATGAGCAAACATAATTTCTAATACAGAGGAGGGTTGACTGTGTGCATACTGTATGACCGGATAATGTTCTCTATCCAAGAACGGGTGAGATGATTATAATATAGTTATGCAGTGGTATGAATATGAATTCAGATAGTACACTGTAGTCTAATTAATCACGGTCTAACGACCAGGTTTGTCACAGATAGCATATTTTTGTTTGTTTAGTTTTAATCATCCAAAAAGCTACTCAAGGCCCCATTGTTGTTGTTTTTTAATAGATCCACAACAACTGAGCCATCACAAAGCCTTTCCCCAGCGCACAAAGGCTTTGTGATGGCTCAGCTGCTTTGGATCAATTCATTAGAGCATTTCACACAATATGGCTATTACACAACACCACAGGATCAACAAATATGCTTTCTATAGTGTTTGATGAAAAAAAAAAAAAAAAATTAAATACATGAAATAGTAGCCGCAAAACACCAGTCTCAACATCAACAGTGAATAGGCAACTCCGGGATGCTGGCGTCCTAGGCAGGAATCAGGACAATAGAATGATGGTCAGATTTGCCAATGGAGGGCAAGCTTTGTATGTGTCCTCTGGATGCACATGTGACATGCTGGTAGAAATGAGGTCAAATGCATATACGTTTTCCTGCATTTTACAGTCCCCGTCACTAGGAGCAGCACCTCTAGTTGATCATTCTCTTGTTTGCTTATGTCCTTATACAACTCATTGAGTGTGCTCTTAGTGCGTGCATCGGCTAGTGTTGGTAAATAGACAGCTACAAAAAATATAGATAACAACTCTTGGTAAATAGTATGGGCTACAACTTATCATGAGGTGCTTTACCTCAGGTGAGTAAAACCTTGAGACTTCCTTAATATTAGAGGTCACACTCAAATAGACACAGACCACCATCACTCGTCTTTCCTGAGGTTGCTGTTCTTTCTTGTCAATGCACGGAAAACCCAGCCAACTGTATATTATCCATGTCCTCATTCAGCCACGACTCAGTGAAACATAAGATATTACAGTTATTAATGTCCCATTAATAGGATAGTCTTGAATGGAGCTCATCCAATTTATTCTCCAGTGATTGCGCATTCGCCATCTCATGACTTGACTTTAACATTCATTTGAAGAATGTTATTTATCTAATTACCTAACTATGTTTAATTGTTACCCAGTTAAATTAATCATGTAACAATTAACTCATTAGGATCTGGGGCACCACGAGAGCAGTTATTTAAAGAGTTACCATCTCCCGAATTAAACTCTAAAAGTTATTTACCTATCACATTATAAACAGTCCACTTATTAATCACAACCTCGTATCATATCATCATTGTCATGCAGGTGAAAGAGGACCCAAAAGCGACTTAACAGAAACAGAGTTTATTAAAGTCCAAAACGGAATAACAGAAATCCTCTAGACTTGTAGAGGGGAAACAACTGGAGAAGCGGCCACAGACTGCAGGTCGCTTCGGGTAGGCGCAGGCCGTAGTCGACTGAGACACCTGCTCACACGCAGCATCTGATGAAGGCAAAAACACGACAGGACAGGGTGATACACAATCACGGCAAAAACACGACAGGACAGGGCGAAACGCAATCACAGCATGGTGAATACAATACAAGGAACCGACGGGACAGGAACGGATCACAAAGGAATAAATAGGGACTCTAATCAGGGGAAAGGATCGGGAACAGGTGTGGGAAGACTAAATGATGATTAGGGGAATAGGAACAGCTGGGAGCAGGGACGGAACGATAGAGAGAAGAGAGAGCGAGAGAGTGAGAGAGGGAGGGGGAGAGAGAGGGATAGAAGGAGGGAAAGAACCAAATAAGACCAGCAGAGGGAAACGAATAGCATGGGGAGCACAGGGACAAGACATGATAATAAATGACAAACATGACAGTACCCCCACTCACCGAGCGCCTCCTGGCGCACTCGAGGAGGAATCCTGGCGGCAACGGAGGAAATCATCGATGAGTGAACGGTCCAGCACGTCCCGAGACGGAACCCAACTCCTCTCCTCAGGACCGTAACCCTCCCAATCCACTAGGTATTGGTGACCCCGTCCCCGAGAACGCATGTCCATAATCTTATGTACCTTGTAAATAGGTGCGCTCTCGACAAGGACGGGAGGGGGAGGGAAGACGAACGGGGGTGCGAAGAAAGGGCTTAACACAGGAGACATGGAAGACAGGATGGACGCGACGAAGATGTCGCGGAAGAAGCAGTCGCACAGCGACAGGATTGACGACCTGGGAGACACGGAACGGACCAATGAACCGCGGAGTCAACTTACGAGAAGCTGTCGTAAGAGGAAGGTTGCGAGTGGAAAGCCACACTCTCTGGCCGCAACAATACCTTGGACTCTTAATCCTGCGTTTATTGGCGGCTCTCACCGTCTGTGCCCTGTAACGGCAAAGTGCAGACCTCACCCTCCTCCAGGTGCGCTCACAACGTTGGACAAACGCTTGAGCGGAGGGAACGCTGGACTCGGCAAGCTGGGATGAGAACAGAGGAGGCTGGTAACCCAGACTACTCTGAAACGGAGATAACCCGGTAGCAGACGAAGGAAGCGAATTGTGAGCGTATTCTGCCCAGGGGAGCTGTTCTGCCCAAGACGCAGGGTTTCTGAAAGAAAGGCTGCGTAGTATGCGACCAATCGTCTGATTGGCCCTCTCTGCTTGACCGTTAGACTGGGGATGAAACCCGGAAGAGAGACTGACGGACGCACCAATCAAACGACAGAACTCCCTCCAAAACTGTGACGTGAATTGCGGGCCTCTGTCTGAAACGGCGTCTAACGGGAGGCCATGAATTCTGAATACATTCTCAATAATGATTTGTGCCGTCTCCTTAGCGGAAGGAAGTTTAGCGAGGGGAATGAAATGTGCCGCCTTAGAGAACCTATCGACAACCGTCAGAATCACAGTCTTCCCCGCAGACAAAGGCAGACCGGTAATGAAGTCTAAGGCAATGTGAGACCATGGTCGAGAAGGAATGGGGAGCGGTCTGAGACGACCGGCAGGAGGAGAGTTACCCGACTTAGTCTGCGCGCAGTCCGAACAAGCAGCCACGAAACGGCGCGTGTCACGCTCCTGAGTCGGCCACCAAAAGCGCTGGCGAATAGACGCAAGAGTGCCTCGAACACCGGGATGACCCGCTAACTTGGCAGAGTGAGCCCACTGAAGAACAGCCAGACGAGTGGAAACAGGAACGAAAAGGAGGTTACTAGGACAAGCGCGCGCGACGCAGTGTGCGTGAGTGCTTGCTTAACCTGTCTTTCAATTCCCCAGACTGTTAACCCGACAACACGCCCATAAGGAAGAATCCCCTCGGGATCAGTAGAAGCCACAGAAGAACTAAACAGACGGGATAAGGCATCAGGCTTGGTGTTCTTGCTACCCGGACGGTAAGAAATCACAAACTCGAAACGAGCGAAAAACAACGCCCAACGAGCTTGACGGGCATTAAGTCGTTTGGCAGAACGGATGTACTCAAGGTTCTTATGGTCTGTCCAAACGACAAAAGGAACGGTCGCCCCCTCCAACCACTGTCGCCATTCGCCTAGGGCTAAGCGGATGGCGAGCAGTTCACGGTTACCCACATCATAGTTGCGCTCAGATGGCGACAGGCGATGAGAAAAATAAGCGCAAGGATGAACCTTATCGTCAGACTGGAAGCGCTGGGATAGAATGGCTCCCACGCCTACCTCTGAAGCGTCAACCTCGACAATGAATTGTCTAGTGACGTCAGGAGTAACGAGGATAGGAGCGGACGTAAAACGTTCTTTTAGAAGATCAAAAGCTCCCTGGGCGGAACCGGACCACTTAAAACACGTCTTGACAGAAGTAAGAGCTGTGAGAGGGGCAGCAACTTGACCGAAATTACGAATGAAACGCCGATAGAAATTAGCGAAACCTAAAAAGCGCTGCAACTCGACACGTGACCTTGGAACGGGCCAATCACTGACAGCTTGGACCTTAGCGGAATCCATCTGAATGCCTTCAGCGGAAATAACGGAACCGAGAAAAGTAACGGAGGAGACATGAAAAGAGCACTTCTCAGCCTTTACGTAGAGACAATTCTCTAAAAGGCGCTGTAGAACACGTCGAACGTGCTGAACATGAATCTCGAGTGACGGAGAAAAAATCAGGATATCGTCAAGATAGACAAAAACAAAAATGTTCAGCATGTCTCTCAGAACATCATTAACTAATGCCTGAAAAACAGCTGGCGCATTGGCGAGACCGAACGGCAGAACCCGGTACTCAAAATGCCCTAACGGAGTGTTAAACGCCGTTTTCCACTCGTCCCCCTCTCTGATGCGCACGAGATGGTAAGCGTTACGAAGGTCCAACTTAGTAAAGCACCTGGCTCCCTGCAGAATCTCGAAGGCTGATGACATAAGGGGAAGCGGATAACGATTCTTAACCGTTATGTCATTCAGCCCTCGATAATCCACGCAGGGGCGCAGAGTACCGTCCTTCTTTTTAACAAAAAGAACCCCGCCCCGGCCGGAGAAGAAGAAGGCACTATGGTACCGGCGTCAAGAGACACAGACAAATAATCCTCGAGAGCCTTACGTTCGGGAGCCGACAGAGAGTATAGTCTACCTCGAGGAGGAGTGGTCCCCGGAAGGAGATCAATACTACAATCATACGACCGGTGAGGAGGAAGGGAGTTGGCTCGGGACCGACTGAAGACCGTGCGCAGATCATGATATTCCTCCGGCACTCCTGTCAAATCGCCAGGTTCCTCCTGAGAAGTAGGGACAGAAGAAACGGGAGGGATGGCAGACATTAAACACTTCACATGACAAGAAACGTTCCAGGATAGGATAGAATTACTAGACCAATTAATAGAAGGATTATGACATACTAGCCAGGGATGACCCAAAACAACAGGTGTAAACGGTGAACGGAAAATCAAAAAGAAATAGTCTCACTGTGGTTACCAGATACTGTGAGAGTTAAAGGTAGTGTCTCAAATTTGATACTGGGAAGATGACTACCATCTAAGGCAAACATGGGCGTAGGCCTGTCTAACGGTCTGAAAGGAATGCTATGTTTCCGAACCCATGCTTCGTCCATGAAACAACCCTCAGCCCCAGAGTCAATCAAAGCACTGCATGTAGCACCCGAACCGGTCCAGCGTAGATGGACCGACATAGTAGTACAAGATCTAGATGAAGGGACCTGAGTAGTAGCGCTCACCAGTAGCCCTCCGCTTACTGATGGGCTCTGGCCTCTTACTGGACATGAATTAACAAAATGTCCAGCAACTCCGCAATAGAGGCACAGGCGGTTGGTGATCCTCCGTTCCCTCTCCTTATTCGAGATGCGAATCCCTCCCAGCTGCATGGGCTCAGTCTCAAAGCCAGAGAGGGGAGATGGTTGCGATGCGGAGCAGGGAAACACCGTTGATGCGAGCTCTCTTCCACGAGCCCGGTGACGAAGATCTACCCGTCGTTCTATGCGGATGGCGAGAGCAATCAAAGAATCCACATCTGATGGAACCTCCCGGGAGAGAATCTCATCCTTAACCACTGCGTGGAGTCCCTCCAGAAAACGAGCGAGCAGCGCCGGCTCGTTCCACTCGCTAGAGGCAGCAAGAGTGCGAAACTCAATGGAATAATCCGTTATGGACCGTTCACCTTGGCATAAGGAAGCCAGGGCCCTAGAAGCCTCCCCACCAAAAACTGAACGGTCAAAAACCCGAATCATCTCCTCTTTAAAGTTCTGGAATTTGTTAGAGCAATCAGCCCTTGCCTCCCAGATAGCTGTGCCCCATTCTCGAGCCCGGCCAGTAAGGAGTGAAATGACGTAAGCAACCCGAGCTCTCTCTCTAGAGTATGTGTTGGGTTGGAGAGAGAACACAATCTCACACTGCGTGAGAAAGGAGCGGCACTCAGTGGGCTGCCCGGAGTAGCAAGGTGGGTTATTAACCCTAGGTTCTGGAGGCTCGGCAGGCCAGGAAGTAACAGGTGGCACGAGACGTAGACTCTGGAACTGTCCAGAGAGGTCGGAAACCTGAGCAGCCAGGTTCTCCACGGCATGGCGAGCAGCAGACAATTCCTGCTCGTGTCTGCCGAGCATGGCTCCTTGGATCTCGACGGCAGTGTAACGAGCGTCTGAAGTCGCTGGGTCCATTCCTTGGTCGGTTCCTTCTGTCATGCAGGTGAAAGAGGACCCAAAAGCGACTTAACAGAAACAGAGTTTATTAAAGTCCAAAACGGAATAACAGAAATCCTCTAGACTTGTAGAGGGGAAACAACTGGAGAAGCGGCCACAGACTGCAGGTCGCTTCGGGTAGGCGCAGGCCGTAGTCGACTGAGACACCTGCTCACACGCAGCATCTGATGAAGGCAAAAACACGACAGGACAGGGTGATACACAATCACGGCAAAAACACGACAGGACAGGGCGAAACGCAATCACAGCATGGTGAATACAATACAAGGAACCGACGGGACAGGAACGGATCACAAAGGAATAAATAGGGACTCTAATCAGGGGAAAGGATCGGGAACAGGTGTGGGAAGACTAAATGATGATTAGGGGAATAGGAACAGCTGGGAGCAGGGACGGAACGATAGAGAGAAGAGAGAGCGAGAGAGTGAGAGAGGGAGGGGGAGAGAGAGGGATAGAAGGAGGGAAAGAACCAAATAAGACCAGCAGAGGGAAACGAATAGCATGGGGAGCACAGGGACAAGACATGATAATAAATGACAAACATGACAATCATTCTAAACGGTCGTAACCTCCTTGCATCTGCAAAAACACAAGCCTTACTTATGTTTTAGTACTACACAAATGTATTTAATGATTTATTTACTAGCTTATTAAATGGGAACACAGAATAAACATACACACTTAATACGTTAAAAACAGGTCCCTAGCAGAATGACAACAACGTGGTTGCTTGTTACAAAAGAGATGGAGGGAGAAGGACAGAGACCCTTAACATTGGTACTTTCAGAAACTACTCTCACTTACAGTAACCATATACTTTGCACACAAACCACCTCCCACTTTGAATAAGAAATCATGTATGTATTTACTTGAAATGGCTTGGTTCGCCGGATCTCTCTAGGGGGACAGGGCAGCCTTGGAAAGGGAGTTGGGCACGCTTGTAAGGCTGATTGTCCAAAAGGGTTCCAACAAGTCTTCTACTGTTGGGTCTCCCAGCTGTACCACCAGAGACTCTGGGTTCACGCCCAGGCTCTGTCGTAACTTTGTCTCTCCCGAGCCCGTACGGGAGTTGCAGCTACTTATTGGATACCACGAAATAGGGCAAAAAAATATTTAAAAACAACAACAAAAAGTATTCTACTGTTGTTCATCTCTGTAGTTGTCCGATATCCGGTGACTTGTCGTGTAGTCCTGAACAGAACTACAATGTTTATTTTCCTTCCATTCACTCTTTAAGGTGTTTCTTTGAAGATAGGCCAGACAGCCATATCGATGGTTCCCAGTTGGGTGATGAGAGTCGCTTAATATGACAGTTTGAGCAGGTCCTACTTAAATTCTCTTTTGAAGATACTTTACTTAGGACAGCCATACCAGTGTCCAGGAGGTGAGTTTATCATTTGTACCTCGTGATGTTATTCAAAGTTCAAACCACTTTAAACGTGCAGCTGCAACTTGACACTTTTCTAGTCTAGTATGTTCATTTCTTGACTCATAATTTATGCAGTTTGTTCGAAAGGGCGGTTCTGTCAGGCTGACATGCTCTCTGACCTCACTCGGTGGTGTGACTTGTCACTTCTACAAAGTGATGAAAAACAATTATCTCTTATAGTTTCTCAAATCACATCCCTCTCTTAACAAAAACACTTTCATAATTGTTCAAATTACATCACAAAATAACAAACAAAATGACATTAGTGTTCTATAGATCCCCTCTGACCATTCCCCACATTCTATGTTCTAAATATTGTTCCAGTATTCGCTTTTGTACATGTTAGAATTTTGGCGGGAAAAATCTCTTGAAACAAAGGGCATTCCTTTGATGAGTGTTGGTGAGGGAGACATGAATCATATGACCTATTTGGATTCTCGTGTACAGTCATGACAGCCAGTAAGACGGATGGTAAAGACATACTATCCACTGCTGATGAATTCTCACCAAGCACCTGGATCTGCGCCCCCTGTATCAGCGCCTCCTCTTCATACGAATGATTGGGATTTGGGCCTGGTCCGGGAGGAGCTGTAAATCTTTCGCCTCCGATTCATTAACAACTAAAAAGTGTCCTGTCCATGGTGAGTAATTGCTGTTCTGATGTCCAGAAACTCTTTTTGGTCATAACAACTGTAGCAGAAACATTATGTACAAAAAAGTTACAAACATTGGGAAAAAATACATGGAATAGCACAGTTGGTTAGGAGCCCTTAAAACGGAAGCCATCCCCTCCGGCACCATTATATTAAAATGTATTGATGTGATAAAAATGGATGTAATAACATACATTTTAAATACATGGTAGTTAAGCACTCATTTTGCTATTGAATTGAACAGTAAATATTAATTTAGAGGTATAGTTGTATAGTGGTTTGCTGAAGGGGATAGCCTTTTAAACAACACAACACAAAGCTATAACAGTTCCATGAATTCAGAGTTACACCTATGTCTATGACCTATATACAGTTGAAGTCTGAAGTTTTACATACACTTTGGTTTGAGCCATTAAACCTTGTTTTTCAACCACTCCACAAATTTCTTGTTAACAAACTATAGTTTTGGCAAGTTGGTTAGGACATCAACTTTGTGTATGACACAAGTAATTTTCCAACAATTGTTTGTAGACAGGTTATTTCACTTATATTTCACTGTACACTAAGTTGACTGTGCCTTTACACAACTTGGAAAATTCCAGAAAATGATGTCATGGCTTTAGAAGCTTCTGATAGGCTAATTGACATCATTTGAGTCAATTGGAGGTGTATCTGTGGATGTATTTCAAGGCCTACCTTCAAACGCCTCTTTGCTTGACATCATGGGAAAATCTAAAGAAATCAGCCAAGACCTTTAGAAAAACAATTGTGGACCTCCACAAGTCTCGTTCATCCTTGGGAGCAATTTCCAAACGCCTGAAGGAACCACGTTCATCTGTACAAACAATAGTACGCAAGTTTAAAACCTGTTAAGGAAGTAGAGAATTCAGGCAGCTTTTCGCAACTTTTTGTTAAAAATCGCGCAACATTTCAGCGCCCTGCTATTCATGCCAGGAATATAGTATATGCATATAATAATAATAATAATAATATATGCCATTTAGCAGACGCTTTTATCCAAAGCGACTTACAGTCATGTGCATATGATTAGTATGTGTGGATAGAAAACACTCAGATGTTTCTAAAACTGTTTAAATCACGGCTGTGGCTTTAACAGAACGTGCGTTTCATCGAAAAGTGCAGGGAAATCTATTTACTGAAAATGGAAAAATATATCCTTCCGCGACTTCAAGGAATTGTTCAAAGTGAACCGAATTAAATAGGGCCGAGGTTACACTGCCTACAGCTTCCACACGTTGTCTAGAGTCTTGTCATTTGATTCGCAATTGATTCTTGGTCTAACCGGTTCAAGGGAACTCCTTCCCTCCGGTCTCCGACCGGATGTTTTGATCGAGCTCTCTCCGGACATGTTTTATACATGGACAGCAAAAGAAATTACATCGCCTCCTGATGAATTTTATCGCTTATTAACGTGTACTAATACCTAAAGTTGCATTAGAACAGTATTTCGAAGTGTTTTGTGAAAGTTTATCATCGACTTTTTGAATTTTAAAAAATGACGTTACGTTATGAAACGCTATTTTTTTCCGTTTATCACACAGTATTCTTAGATCGATATCTAGGCTATATATGGACCGAGTTAATCGAAAAAAGACCCTAAATGATGTTTATGGGACATCTAGGAGTGCCAAGAAAGAAGCTCGTCAAAGGTAATGAATGTTTAATATTTTATTTCAGCGTTTTGGTTTGCGACGGCTAACGCAAAATCTGTCGTGTTAGGTGACGTTGCAGTATTTTGAGGGTGCATGGTATCAGATAATAGCTTCTCATGCTTTCGCCGAAAAGCATTTTACAAATCTGACTTGGTGGATAGATTCACAACGAGTGTAGCTTTAATTCAGTATATTGTATGTCAATTTTAATGAAAGTTTGAGTTTTATCAAAATCTATATGTGGCACACTTGAAATTTCCACTGATTTCCACTGATTGATGTTCCCACAGCGGGAGCACTTCCCTAACAAGTTTTAAACACCATAGGACCACATAGCCGTCATACCGCTCGGGAAGGAGAGTACTTTGGGGAAAAAAGTGCAAATCAATCCCAGAACAGCAGCAAAGGACCTTGTGAAGATGCTGGAGGAAACAGTAAAATGAGTCCTATATCGACATAACCTGAAAGGCTGCTTAGCAAGGAAGAAGCCACTGCTCCAAAACCACCATAAAAAAAGCAAGACTGCAGTTTGCAACTGCACATGGGGACAAAGATTGTACTTTTTGGAGAAATGTCCTCTGGTCTGATGAAACAAAAATAGAACTGTTTGGCCATAATGACCATTGTTATGTTTGGAGGAAAAAGGGGGAGGCTTGCAAGCCGAAGAACACCATCCCAACCGTGAAGCACAGGGGTGACAGGATCATGTTGTGGGGATGCTTTGCTGCAGGAGGGACTGGTGCACTTCACAAAATAGATGGCATCAAGGCAGTAAGATTATGTGGATATATTGAAGCAACATCTCAAGACATCAGTTAGGAAGTTAAAGCTTGGTCTCAAATGGGTCTTCCAAGTGGACAATGACCGCAAGCATACTTCCAAAGTTGTGGTAAAATGGCTTGAGGACAACAAGTCAAGGTATTGGGGTGGCCATCACAAAGCCCTGACCTCAATCCTATAGAAAATTTGTGGGCAGAAAAAGTGTGCGTGAGCAAGGAGTCCTACAAACCTGACTCAGTTGCACCAGCTCTGTCAGGAGAAATGTGCCAACATTCACCCAACTTATTGTGGGAAGCTTGTGTAAGGCTACCCGAAACGTTTGACCCAAGGTAAACAATTTAAAGGCAATGCTACCAAATACTAATTAAGTGTATGTAAACTTCTGACCCACTGGGAATGTGATGAAAGAAATAAAAGCTGAAATAAATAATTATCTTGTAACGGCGTTCTTCGTTTGTCGAAAGAGAGTCGGACAGAAATGCAGCGTGGTGGTTACTCATGTCTTTAATGAAACAAATGACGATACATGAAATAACTTAATAATTAGAAAAACAACAAACAGAACGTGAAAACCTAATTACAGCCTATCTGGTGAACACTACACAGAGACAGGAACAATCACCCACGAAATACACAGTGAAACCCCAGCTACCTAAATATGGTTCCCAATCAGAGACAACGAGAATCACCTGACTCTGATTGAGAACCGCCTCAGGCAGCCAACCTAAGCTACACCCCTACTCAGCCGCAATCCCAATGCCCTATACAAAACCCCAATACGAAACACAACATATAAACCCATGTCACACTCTGGCCTGACCAAATATATAACGAAACACAAAACACTATGACCAAGGCGTGACATCTCTCTACTATTATTCTGACATTTCACATTCTTAAAATAAAGTGGTGATCCTAACTGACCTAAGACCGGGAATTTTTACTAGGATTAAATGTCAGGATTTGTGAAAAACTGAGTTTAAATGTATTTGGCTAAGGTGTATATAAACTTCCGACTTCAACTGTATTTAATTTCAGTGCCAAAATTGTAATGAGATACGCCATTATGAGCTCTGGCCATGACCGGTCAAGCTGTAAAGCCATGGTATGCAGAAGCTGGGGCCCCTGATACAGTGTTAAAGGACAGGGTCATGACTATTGAGTGCCCTCACTCTGAATGACAGACAGGAGTCAGGGATGGTGGGGCCGTCCTGGTGTCCACCGAGAGCCAACAGACCTCCCTTCTCCCATGAGCTGGCAGGTCTCATTCTCTGCCTCCTGCTCTCTCTCCTCTCTCTGCCACATTCCTCAGTATGCCCTAAATACCCAGGCTTCAGCATCCAACGTCCACATCTCCATACAAGCAGCTCAAGCATGGCTCGGCCTGTTTCGTGTCCTTACTTCACTTCTTATTGTTTTTATTTAGTCTCTTATAAATTTGACCCTTCGCTTTATTCTCATCTCTCCAAGTCTATTTTTCTCTACAGTCTTCCATTGTGCTGCTCCTCTCCTCCTTTCGGGTCCACCCTGAATGGTTATGGGGAGCAGATGGACAGAGGGTGGAAAACACAGGGCCAGGGAGGAGGGTAATGTGATAACCTATTCTGCACATTCTATTGAAGTTTCTAACAGATCACACACCAGGGACCCATGACAGTCAAACAGACAGACAGAGAGCGAGAGAGAGAGGAAGTGACAATTATGAGTAAAGACTTGTCACAGGCCGCCTGTGCACAGTCTGTTGTAAGTATGACGAGGCTGTCTCCTAAGATGAAAGAGATTCTCCAACACTTTTATCCAGTAGTTCTGAAAGTAGCACTCACGAGCCAAAAGTGGTCCCTGAAAATTGCTACTATAACATATGTGCAGATATGTACACCACGTCATTGCTCTCTCGCTCTGCTGTGTGTGCATCTTGCTAGCTGTCACTCAAATGGTGAGGGGCTGAGGCTCATTGGCTAGAACTCAAATTGCTAGGAGTCTGGCCTCGTGGGGGGAAATGTAGGGAAAATGGCGCAGCACAGCTTTAAGAAAAGCTAGGGATTTTGTGGCTAATTGAGGTAAAACGGCAGTTCTGCTCATAGATTATGCATGTATGAACTACACATTGACACATCCAGCCCAATGTGAGAGGTTTAAAAAATGCTTAATAGTCGCCAAAGTTCGGAGCATGTCTTTAAGGAGAGGTAGGATGATAGGTAAATCAGACAGTTACAGGTTCATAGTGTAATTACAGTATATACACATTCATTTGTGGCATGTACAATGGTGAGACCTGCAGGTAAACATGTTTAAACTTAATCAATGGTTGTAGAGCAAAGAGTAAAAAATAATGTTGAACTAAAGAGAGATAGAGGAGTCCAACAGAGCAGCTGGTGAATGGCACCGGAAAGGAGAGTGTTCCTGTGATATCATGCAGTGTCACAGTAAACCTTGAGTTAGAGGAAGCGTCCTTCCTCATGTCTGTTCCTTTGAGCAGATGATGACACGAGCACAGGAGCATTACACAGTCAGGACCGGAATTAACACGAGCACACTTCGACAAAACTGTCACATCCTCCAAATAGAGACTTCAGGGGATTCAGAGGGAGAATAGTTGTAACTTAAGCCTGTCTGAAAATCGAATCAAAATGTATCGATCGCTTACACAGATTTGCAGATGTTATCGCAGGTGCAGCGAAATGCTTACGTTTCTAACCAGCAGTACAGTAATATCTGGAAATACAATGACAATACACACATAATCCAAAATCCTGAAGGAAAAAAAACAAGAAATTAAGAAATAACAGAACAAGCAATATCAGAACGAGCAATGTCAGAGTCTGGAGTATATGAAAATGGTGTGTATAGACAGTATGTGCATCTCTCCCTTTCAAGAATATTCAATACGTATCTAGATATATGGGCTCCAAGACGACACAGGAACGATACATTTTAGTTTGAAACGATTCGGTGCGATTTGGTTCGATAAGAGAAACGAATCAATGCGATTTGGTACAATGCGATACAATTCGATGCACAAAAATTTGATGAGTAAACATATTCCTTTTCCATTGTAAATGAAAAATCTGCTGCTGATGGAGATCATGGGCTGGATCAATGGTTTAGACCAGTGTTTCCCAAACTTCTCATAGTCCCGTACCACTTCAAACATTCAACCTCCAGCTGTGTACCCCCTCTAGCAGCAGGGTCAGTGCACTCTCAAATGTTGTTTTTTGCCATCATTGTAAGCCTGCCACACACACACTATACGATACATTTATTAAACATAAGTGTGAGTTTTTGTCACAAACCAACTCGTGGGAGGTGACAAAGAGCTCTTACAGGACCAGGGCTCAAATAATAATATAATAATAATCAATCATTTGATTTAGCCATCTTAAATATAAAACCTTATTTGTTCATCGAAAATGCTGAATAATCAGAGGTTAATGAGAAGGGTATGTTTGAAACGATGCACATAACTCTGCAATGTTGGGTTGTATTGGAGAGTCTCAGTCTTAAATCATTTCCCACACACAGTCTGTGCCTGTATTCAGTTGTCATGCTAGTGAGGGCCGAGAATCCACTGTCACATAGGTACATGGTTGCAAAAGGCATCAGTCTCTTAACAGTGCGATTTGCCAAGGCAGGATACTCTGAGCGCAGCCCAATCCAGAAATCTGGCAGTGGCTTCTGATTAAATTACATTTTCACAGAACCGCTTGTTGCAATTTTGATGAGGCTCTATTGTTCAGATATTGGTAAGTGGACTGGAGACAGGGATTGAAAGGGATAGCGAATTCAGTTGTTTGTGTCATCCGTTTCGGGAAAGTACCTGCGTAATTGCGCACCCACCTCACTCAGGTGCTTCGCTATATCACCTTTTACATTGTCTGTAAGCTTGAGTTCATTTGCACACAAAAAAGCATACAATGATGGAAATACCTGTATGTTGTCCTTGTTAATGCAGACAGAGAAGAGCTGCCACTTCTTAATCTTAGCCTCAATTTTGTTCCGCACATTGAATATAGTTGCAGAGTCCCTGTAGTCCTAGATTCAGATCATTTAGGCGAGAAAAAACATCACCCAGATAGGCCAGTCGTGTGAGACTCATCAGACAAGTGAAAATTATGGCCAGTAAAGAAAACTTTAAGCTTGTTTTTGTCTTTAAGTCAAAGAAATGTGTCAATACTTTGCCCCTTGATAACCTGCTGACTTCTGTATGTTGTAAAAGTGTTACATAGTTGCTGCCCATATCATTGCATAGTGCAGAATACACAAGAGTTCAGGGGCCTTGATTTAACAATGTTAACCATTTTCACTGTAGTGTCCATAACATCTTTCAAGCTGTCAGGCATTCCCTTGGCGGCAAGAGCCTCTCAGTGGATGCTGCAGTGTACCCAAGGGGCGTCGGGAGCAACTGCTTGCATGTGCGTTACCACTCCACTATGTCTCCCTGTCATGGCTTTTGCGCCATCTGTACAGATACCAACATGAGCAGCAGCTACGTTTGGCTACATATGGACAGTTTGTGGAATTCCCGCGAGAGAGTAACGGTTAATGTGATCAGATGTAAATGATTTGACTAGGCTATCTGTATTTGACATTGTGTTGTTATTTTGCTGAACACTAGATGGTTTGATTTTATTTTTGGCAGGGAAACGATGCTACTCAGGTGAGAGAAAAAAAACTCACCCAAATGTATAGATTGGAAAATATTAATGGACTGTTTGAAAATGCGAAGAAAAACGTGCACCCCAGTTTGGGAAACCTGGTTTATTCCATTTGGAAATTGATGGAATCGGAGTGAACTTCTCTTCTCCTTTCGCTTCAACCATGCAATGTCAGTAGCATGTAGCCTACCTACAGTATATAGCCAGATTAGAGTTGTGTCTCCAGCGCTAGCTTAGGCTACTTTCATTCCAGTAAAACACAATTTTCAAAAGATTTTTGATAAACATAACCTAGCAAATGAAATTGGATGCCACTCAACTAATAAAGTTTAATATTGCGCAAGCCATTTTACAAACATTTGAATTCTGAAGGTAACACACAGAGTGCCAGATCAGGAATAGGAATAGCTGCACACAGCATGCAGTATGACTAGGCTACTGATATTGCCTGGGGTTATTAGGCATGCAAAATTAACATAATTGCATGCTTACATGAGGGGTATTTTCGGAAAGTAGAAATAAAGTAATTTGAGCAAAATACATTTGGAACCTACGATTCATAACGTTTTGATACATTTTCTGACCATTGATGCACCTGTACTGTGTCGGCCTTCTAGATGGTAGCGGGGTGACCAGGCCGTGGCTTGGGTGGCTGAGGTCCTATTTCTTTGGCCTTCCTGTGACATCGGGTGCTTTATATGTATCAGGCGGTGATACAGCATGACAGAATGCTCTCGACTGTGCATCTATAGAAGTTTATGAGGGTCTTATGGGCCAAGCCAAATCTCTTCAGCCTCCTGAGGTTTTTCACCACATTGTCAGTGTGGAAGGACCATTTCAGGTCTTCAGTGATGTGCACGTCAAGGAACCTGAAGCTCTTAACCCTCTCCACTGTAGCCCCGTCAATGTGGATGGGGGCGGGCACTTTCAGCTGTCTCCTGTAGTCTTTGCTCCTTGGTTTTGTTGATGTTGAGGTAGAGTTTATTTTCTTGGCACCACTCCGCCAGGGCAGTGTGCAGTGTAATGGGGATTGCGTCATCCGTGGATCTGTTAGGGCGGTACGCAAATTGTATTGAGTATAGTGTGTTGCGTAAGGTGACTGTGATATGATCCTTAATGAACCTCTCAAATCACTTCATGATGACAGAAGTGTGTGCTATGGGGCAATAGTCATTTGGTTTGGTTACATTCACTTTCTTGGGTACAGGAACAATGGTAGACATCTTTGGACACTGTGTTAACTAACCTCCAGACGAGCTTCAATGCCATACAACTCTCCTTCCGTGGCCTCCAACTGCTCCAGCATCACTACTCTGGACGGTTCTGACATAGAATATGTGGAGAACTACAAATACCTAGGTGTCAGGCTAGACTGTAAACTCTCCTTCCAGACCCACATTAAGCATCTCCAATCCAAAATTAAATCTAGAATCGGCTTCCTATTTTGCAACAAAGCATCCTTCACTCATGCTGCCAAGCATTCCCTTATAAAACGGACCATTCTACCGATCCTCGACTTCGGTTATGTCATCTACAAAATAGCCTCCAACACTCTATTCAACAAATTGGATGCAGTCTATCACAGTGCCATCCGTTTGGTCACCAAAGCGCCATATATACTACCCACCACTGTGACCTGTATGCTCTCGTTGGCTGGCCCTCGCTTCATAATTGTCAAACATCACTGCAGCCGGAGACTCATATTTCCCTCACTAGCTTTAAACACCAGCTGTCAGAGCAGCTCACAGATCACTGCACCTGTACATATCCCATCTGTAAATAGCCCATCCAACTACCTCATCCCCATACTGTATTTATTTATTTATCTTGCTCCTTTGCACCTCAGTATCTCTACTTGCACATTCATCTTCTGCACATCTACAATTCCAGTGTTAATTTGGTATATTAGATTTACTTCGCCACCATGGCCTATTTATTGCCTCTACCTCCCTTATCTTACCTCATTTGCACACACTGTATATAGACTTTTCTACTGTAGTATTGACTGTATGTTTGTTTATTTCATGTGTAACTCTGTGTTGTTGTATGTGTCGAACTGCTGATTCTATCTTGTCCGGGTCGCAGTTGTAAATGAGAACTTGTTCTCAACTAGCCTACCTGGTTAAATAAAGGTTAAATAAATCAAATAAATAAATACAAATCTTCAAGCAAGTGGGGACATCATACAAGATATTGGGATAGGGAAAGATTGAATATGTCCTTAAACACTCCAGCCAGCTGGTCTGCTGGTCTGAACATGTGTTGGAGATGATAGGTGGAAATGGCCAGCAACACACATCATCTGGAATCTTTTCTTCTGAATGTAACACCAGAACTTTGAGGGTTAAAGTAGACTTCAGGTAGCACACTCAATATCCCACTGTGATAAATCAATATTCACAGGTCTCTCTGAATTCTGTTACGGTGAATTGGCTTCTTCGTCTGGACATTTTAAAAGGCTGAGTTCCTGGAAGGCCAGTTCCTCTCAGCTCTGGGTGAATATGAGAGCACTTGACTAATGAATTTGGACTAGATGTTAAATGGATGTTTAATCAAGTGGTAGAAATATGTTGGAATGTGCTGGAACAGGCAGGAACTGACACCTAACCTTTATATCAATAGTGAAATATTGGAAATATGAATCACTTGCTAGTTAGGTTTAAGAAGGGAAAATACATTAGAACAAAGCAACATTGTACTGTTTAATAGTTTTCCTCCATCAAATGATCATCATTTTATATATATAATTTTGTCAGCATGAAGAGTCTATTTAAAATGCTTTTTGAACAATTTCTGGATTCTTAAATAGAGATCCCTTAAGATAGATATGTCTAGAATATCAAAGATGTCAGTCTTAGGTTTCAGACTTAAACATTGTGTATATATTTGACCTCACTATCTCATTAAAAGCTATGTGTGTGTGTACGTATGTGCGTGCGTGCGCGACAATTTTCCAGAGCAGTGTTTTTAAATCCTCGTCCTGGGAAGTCAAAGAGGTGCACATCTTTTATGTTGCCATAGCACTACACACCTGATTCAAATCATCAAAGCTTGATGCAGAAACAGAAGTTGAAGCCAAACATCTCACTCGCTCTTTTTTTTCAGGTGGAAAAATAACTAAGCAGAAAAGACCCAGCTTCTATTGCATTGGTGCCTATGGGTGAGCCACAACTTAACTTTGTCACACCCTGATCAGTTTCACCTGTCCTCGTTATTGTCTCCACCCCCTCCAGGTGTTGCTTGTTTTCCCCAGTGTATTTATCCCTGTGTTTCCTGTCTCTCTGTGCCAGTTTGTCTTGTATGTTTTCTAAGTCACCCAGTGTTTTTCCCGTTCTCCTGCTTTTTGCATTTTCCTTTTTCTAGTCCTCCCAGTTTTGACCCTTGCCTTTTTCTGGACTGTGTACCCGCCTGCCTGACCATTCTGACTGGCTTGACCACGAGCCTGTCTGCCACTCTGTACCTCTTGGACTCTGATCTGGTTTGACCTTTTTGCCTGTCCACGACCAATCTCTTGCCTACCCCTTGGGATTAATAAACATTGTAAGACTCCAATCTTCTGCCTCCTGTGTCTGCATTTGGGTCTCGACTTGTGCCTTGATACAGTTAAACGACATGAGGGGGCATCTTGCTTGATGATGAGTTAATTTAAATCGGCTGTCTAGTGCTAGGTAAAAAAAAAAATGTGCACCCCTTTGAATTCCTGGGACCAGGATTAAGAAACATTGATCTACAGACTGCTTGAAGTGTCTTCCCAATCATCTATCAACTAATCAATCACTTCATGAAATCTACTTATCTAGTTAAATCCCATGAACTCAACTCCTTTTCATACACATCGATCACACATATTCACTTACACACAAACACGTTTTTGCATAGTTGAGTCAGATCAATTCTGACTGCAGAAACACCATCTCCAGACCTCAAATGTCCCTAACCTGTTAAAAGACTGCATTAAAAGGATGGGGAAAAGTAATTAAACGATTTAATATGTCAAGAATTTCTGGGAAATGGTTCAAAGTGTGTGAGCCAAAGCAAACCTCAGTCTCATTTTGAGGGTCGTTACCACAGTCTTTGTGACACTACACAGACAGGTCACTGACTGGCCTCTAGCAATCAGACTATTTATGGAATATGATATCACACAAGCTATGATTAATCTCTCCCATGATATTTCCCAGCAACACTTACAGTGCATTTGGAAAGTACTCAGACCCTTTGACTTTTTCCACAGTTTGTTACGTTACAGCCTTATTCTAAAATTGATTAAATATTTTTTTCCTCATCAATCTACACACAATACCCCATAATGACAAAGCAAAAAAAATATGACATTTACATAAATATTCAGACCCTTTACTTAATACTTTGTTGAAGCATCTTTGGCAGTGATTACAGACTCAAGTCTTCTTGGGTATGACGCTACAAGCTTGGCCCACCTGTATTTTGAGAGTTAATCCCATGCGTCTCTGCAGATCCTCTCAAGCTCTGTTAGTATGGATGGGGAGCGTCAATGCACAACAATTTTCAGGTCTCTCCAAAGATGTTTGATCGGGTTCAAGTCCGGGCTCTGGCTGGGGCACTCAAGGTCACTTAGAGACTTGTCGCAAAGCCACTCCTGTGTCCTCTTGGCTGTGTGCTTAGGGTCGTTGTCCTGTTGGAAGGTGAACCTGAGTCCTGAGCGCTCCGGAACAGGTTTTCATCAAGGATCTCACTGTACTTTGCTCCGTGCATCTTTTCTAGAATGCTGACTAGTCTCCCAGTCCCTGCCACTGAAAAACATCCCCACAGCATGATGCTGCCACCACCATGTTTCACCCTAAGGATGGTGCCAGATTTCCTCCAAAAGTAATGCTTGGTATTCAGGCCTTGGTTTCATCAGACCAGATAATCTTGTTTCTCATGATCTTGTAGGTGCCTTTTGGCAATCTCCAAGTGGGCGGTCATGTGCATTTTACTGAGAAGTTGCATCCGTCTGGCCACTCTACCATAAAGGCCTGATTGGTGGAGTGCTGCAGAGATGGTTGTCCTTCTGGAAGGTTCTCCCATCTCCACAGAGGAACTCTGGAGCTCTGTCAGAGTGACCATCGGGTTCTTGGTCACCTCCCTGACCAAGGCCCTTCTCCCCGATTGCTCAGTTTGGCCGGGCGGCCAGCTCTAGGAAGAGTCTGGGTGGTTCCAAATGTCTTCAATTTAAGAATGATGGAGGCCACTGTGTTCTTGGGGGACCTTCAATGCTGCAGACATGTTTTGATACACTGCCAAAGGTCTGTGCTTCGACACAATCCTGTCTCGGCGCTTTATGGACAATTCCTTCAACCTCATGTCTTGGATTTTGTTCTCACATGCGCTGTCAACTGTTGGACCTTACATAGGCAGATGTGTGCCTTTCAAAATCATGTTGAATCAATTGAATTTGCCACAGGTGGACTCCAATCAAGTTGTAGAAACATCTCAAGGATGATCAATGGAAACAGGATGCACTTGAGCTCAATTTCACTTTCTCATAGCAAAGGGTCTGAATATTTATGTAAATAAGGTATTACTGTTTTTTACTTTTATAAATTTGCAAACATTTCTAAAAACGTTTTTGCTTTGTCATTGAGGGGTATTGTGTGTAGATTCATGAGGATTTGTTTTTATGTGATCCATTTTAGAATAAGGCTGTAACGTAACAAAATGTGGAAAAAGTCAAAGGGTCTGAATACTTTCAGAATGCACTGTATTATATTATTATTGTCCTCATGAGGCAGTTTATGTGTTATAATGTAATGGTTTTTGCTCCCTGGTTTTACCACAACCCTATTAGGGGTTATGGTTGAGTGAAGAAAGCAGTAAGATGGCACTTTGACAGGGTCTTTGCTCTGCTCTTGCTTCCGTGTCTCTCCTCTGTTTCCATTTGAATTCCTATTGCTGGGAGGCGAAGATACAGGCTGATTCAGCAAGGGGCCTCAAGGAACTTTAATAATGCTTCAGATATACACTGACATACAGTATCATATGCAAAACCAATGGTAAGAAGGAAAGGCTTCAAATTCGAACCATTCACCCATTTACAAGAAAATGATTGTAAAAGAATATGGTTGTGAGTCAGTTGCACTCCTTTTCCTTCTTTCTGCATGAGTAGGAAACAGGCTGTATTACCATATTTCAGCATTATCCCAGCTTACCCACCTCACGGTGTTAAGTGGGTCAGGATGAGTCACCCAACCAGCCCTCTCCTCTCCCCTCCCATCTCCTTTCCTCTCTCTAAGGCTTGGTGGATCCCTGGAGGAGGCAGCACTAGAGAGCCAGCCAGACAACACACACCAATCCACAGCCCCCAGACTCAGAGTGGCAAGTACAACCCACAACAGAGGGACCACTCTATTGTGACAGTCGCTATGTTTACTGTCTAATGGAATCAATCAGAAAAATGCATAAAGGATAGTGTCTTAGGTATACATATAAATCAGCTGGGGATGCTCAACCTGGTGTAAATGATATGGTTCAAAATAAGGGATGACAATAGTGGTGTTACTATTTCACTACTGCATCCATATTACTTTACTGCTAACACCCAAATTCCAACAATTGCAGTACATTAGTACATTCCAAACTCAGACCTGCAGGGCCTCAGAACCCTGTTTGATGGTGGTGGTAGTGATGGTGGGGGTTAAAACAGGAGCAATACAGAAAGCCATCACCAGAAATGCAGAGTAACAGTCTGCACACCAAATGTTTATATCTCACTAGACCAAAGCCCATTGACCCACAACCAGTTGTTTCCTATTCCTCAACACTAGGCAGCTATGGAAAATCATCCATGAAATAAAGACAACCACTTATTCTAACAACTCAGTCAGTCACTCAACCAGCATGTCTCGGCTGCACAGTACGCATCAGAAGGTGCAGGCCTATGTCAATACTGTGAGTGAAATGACACAGTACGTCAAAGGTTCCTTGTGTAATTGTTTGAGTGTATATTTTCATTTATTTGGTGTGTTACAACACCTTGTGAGATGTACTATATCTGTTTCAACAAGTACCACTGCTAGTCCCACAGAGTGAACGATAAAAGGCACTAAAAGGATTAAGTCTTTCTTCGAAATGGGAGCAAAACATGTTTTGTGAAAATATAGTCCCCCACTTCCCCTCTGCCAGCCAGGAACGCTGAATTATTTAGTTTTATTTTTATTTTGGATAAGTAAGCACTTCAGATTTCCTTTATGAAGACACAGGTTCTTTACTTTGTTATCATGCTGTTGTCAACAAAATGTGACCCGATTCAGGAAACTAGGTGTATGTCGCAAGTCACAACTTCAGAGGAGAGCCATTTGAACATTTAAAAAGAAATCAAAATGTGTTTTTTGGGCAGAAATGCCTTCTCGAACATGTGAACTTGCATGTGCCTTAATAACAAACTTGTATGCCACCTGTAAATATGAATACAATTGTTAAATTACGAGCCATGTTGGTTAAGCCACAGAAAAATACTTTCCCACTAGCCATGATTGGCTGAGATAATGAGTGGGCTAAACATGCAGAGAGAGGAGTTTGGATTGATCTGCCATATGGAGGGCTTCTGTCTATTTGAGCTGGTCAGTATGTGTTGTTAATCCTGTCCACTATCTGGAGGATCAAGTTTGCAAATCAGTGGAATTAGAGTATGATAGCTAAAGAGACGGAGAAAACACTTGTCTCCGGATTACATCTTCAAACTAAGGTCAACCGTGGCATTCGTGACAGGGAGACACGTCCATCATGCATGAGGATGTATACAGGTAAGATAGTTTAGGGTTAGCTAGCTACATTTTCTGACATTACACGTTTCTAATTTTGACAGAAAGTGTTTTCATTTCAAGCTAAAATATATTGTTAGTTAGCTAGCTAACGATTGCTGGCTGTCTCCCTAGCCGACCTTATTATTCGTATCCCAGAGCCGTTTGCTTTTCTAGTTAGAGCCTAATGTTAGCTCGTTAACATTGAACCTGGTTGGTTAGAGCCCAGCATATTCATGCAGTATAGTAATGACTTGGTTTTGCACTGTGTTCATTGTTGTTTAACTAGCTCACGTTAGCTAGGAGACTCGTTAGCTTATGTGATGTGTGTGATATTACATGTTGGTTACCTACCTAGGTTCATTGTTTACCTAGCTAGCTAACTACATGTCTTAAGCTAGAGTGTACTGTCAGCTAGCTAGCGAACGCTAGCTGGCTGGCTCCCTAGCTGATGTTATTATTCGTATCCCAGAGCCATTTGCTTTTCTAGTTAGAGCCTACTGTTAGCTAGCTAACATCGAACCTGGTTGGTTAGCTCCCAGCATATTCATGCAGGGTAGTAAAGACATGATTTGGCACTGTTTAATGTTGTTTAACTAGCCAACGTTAGCTGGCTGGCTCATTTGCTTACGTGACGTGTGTGATTTACACATTGTTTACCTAGCTAGGTTCTTTGTTTACCGAGCTAGCTACATTCCTTAAGATAAAGTGTCGAATATGGCCGGTGTCAGTAAACATCTACAAAAAAAGCATAATGAAATTGTTGCCAGCAGAGCTGGTTAGGCTGTTTTCATGTTATCCAGAGGTAAACATATCATCCGCCAGAGTGTCAAGTGTGCTCTCTAAACGCTCCAAGAGCGAAATTAGATGGGTGGGGCTAAAGCGGGTGTGAACGATGTTGAGGGTGTAGAGAGGGTGTTTACGATGTTGAATGGGTGTAGACAAAGTAGAGCTCTTCACTAGATACCAAAACATTCAAAGGCCATTTTCTCAAAAGTGAGTTTTCAAGTTTATCAACTTTCAAAGCAGAATTACTTTCCCATTGTTTCTCAAAAAAGCAGTGTATGATATTCCATTTTGTAGCTCTGAGTCTGTTCTTTTATCCAATGTAAAAAACACACCATTACACATTTTGCTACAGTGAGTCACAAATGCATTCTTCAGAAATGTCCATGTAATAAACATGATGGATTTGAGATCACGGTCAGGTTCAAAAGCTCTTCAAACAATCTGTCTGTACCAGAAAATTGATATTCAATTCATGATATTTGGACCTGAAATATCCAAAATCAGACAACCAACAAACCCCCTCATTGACCTTGAAAGGCTCCAACTTGGCCAGTTAGAGTAATTCACCACCAATTCACCACCTTTGGCACTTTGATCTCTATACTAACTCTCTGAACTCTGACCTAGTATTGACATCTGTAACTCACATCAGAGTCATTATAGGGCGACACAAACAGCAAGTGAGGATACTGGGGGTGAAAGGTCAGAGACCAGCTGACCACAAAACCCATGACTTAACAATTCCTCTGAGGGGAAGATATCACATGATTTGACACATCTAAAAGTGATGGGAGTGGTACTCTAAACACACCAAGAGAGACTGAAGTAAGTTACTATGGCTGACCATCTGTCCATCTGACCTCTAAGATAACCTCTGACAGGAAGTGACATCACCGTAGGAGAGGTGGCGCTATGGGTTCCATCCTGTCGTGGGCTGGGTTGGAAGGGACTCACAAGGAAAGGAGTACAAGGAAGAATGAACAGACTTCCTCAGCCCAGGGGGTGACAGACACAACACCTGCTACAGGACAGGAGGCAGAGTCACCTTCGTACGGCTAGTCCCCTGGGACAACGGGACAGATAAACTCTCTCCTTCTTTGCTAATTTCTTATTACACCTTTTTCTTTGCATCAACTACACCGTCTAGCTGTTGTTCTCTGAATCTGAAATTTCCTGTTTTCTGCTTTCCTGTTTGTCCTAATCTTTAATGCGTAGGCTACATCTGTGAGTCATAGTTTTGTTTATCAATTCTGAGAATGGAAATGGACAGGGGCGCAAGTTTCACTGGAGACGGAGGGTACATGTCCCCCCCCCACATTCTTAAATTGCATTTTTTGCCCCCCCCAGTGTTATCATTGGAATGTGATACAAAACGAGGCAACGGTATGCTTTAGGGCCATGCATACGCCTCCAAGCGTCGGGTAGGCTGTTTAGAGTGTTTATCCGTCTGTATAAAAATATATATTTATTTATTATGTCCCCCCCACTTCTAGAACCAAAGTTGCGCCCCTGGAAATGGAGGAGTACTGCCAATCTGTCTGATATGAGATGCAAAGATAGGTTTGTCTGTGTCCCCTGTGATTGACATAAGAGTGCATCTCTCTCTCTCCCTCTCGCTGCCTGCTGAGTAAGTCCGACAGTAAGTCCCTCTGACAGTAACCCCTTGGACAGTCAGTCAGACAGTGTGTGGAGGAGTGGAAAAGAGGTAGGAAACACTCTCTCTGCCCCCTCCCTCCATCTCCACTCCCTCCCGCCATCCCTCTGCAGAATGTAGGTCTGTGCTCGCCTACAGCCATAAGCAGCAATCAGTTCTGCCCCAGTTACTGACGTATCACAGCGACCACACACACACACACACACACACACACACACACACACACACACACACACACACACACACACACACACACACACACACACACACACACACACACACACACACACACACACACACACACACACACACACACACACACACACACACACACACAGAGACAAGCAGCAGACACAAATATATAATAATTTAACATCCTGTGTACACATCTAAACTCATTCATATATCACACATCTAGCAGCACATAAAGTCTCATAGACACACACAGAGACCCAACACAATCACTCATACACAAGGAAACAGACGATGTTCGGTCAGACAAAACAAATGTGTCAAAGACAATAGCGCATGTTCATGTGGACGATACGTACATATTTTGCCATAAATAGAGCCTATGGTCAAACATACAACAGTGCAGGCAGCTCCTTTACTGAGCAGCTGTACTGGAAACACAGATAGCTGTTGAACTGTGATAGAAAGTGTCATGTTTTGTCATATATTGTCTTGTCCTTGTGCTTTCCCTTCTGTTCGTTTCCCCCTGCTGGTCTTATTAGGTTCGTTCCCTTTTTCTATCCCTCTCTCTCCCCCTCCCTCTCTCTCTTCTCTCTATCGTTCCGTTCCTGCTCCCAGCTGTTCCTCATTCTCCTAACTCACTCATTTAGTCTTTTCACACCTGTCCCCTATTTTGCCCTCTGATTAGAGTCCCTATTTCTCCCCTTGTTTTCCGCTTCTGTCCTTGTCGGATCCTTGTATGATGTTCGCTGTGCTGTGTCCTTGTCTCGCCCTGTCGTGTCTTGTCTCCTTCAGATGCTGCGTGTGAGCAGGTGTCTTAGTCTGCTACGGTCGGTGCCTTCCCGAAGCAACCTGCAGTCAATGGTCGAGTCTCCAGTCTGTCCTCGTTACTACGAGTGGATTTAAGTTTTTTCCTGTTTTGTTTTCTTCTTGAGTTTACCAGGATTATTACTTTTGCCATTTACTGGAATAAAGACTCTGTTTTCGCTAAGTCGCTTTTGGGTCCTTATTCACCTGCATAACAGAAGGATCCGACCAAGAATGGACCCAGCGACTACGGATTCTCGTAACACTGCCGTCGAGATCCAGGGAGCTATGCTCGGCAGACACGAGCAGGAATTGTCTGCTGCTCGTCATGCCGTTGAGACCCTGGCCGCTCAGGTTTCCGACCTCTCAGGACAGTTTCAGAGTCTTCGTCTCGTGCCACCAGCAACTTCCAGGCCTTCCGAGTCTCCGGAACCTAGGGTTAATAACCCACCATGTTATTCTGGGCAGCCCACTGAGTGCTGTTCCTTTCTCACCCAGTGTGATATTGTGTTCTCTCTCCAACCCAACACATACTCAAGAGAGAGAGCTCGGATTGCTTACGTCATTTCACTCCTTACTGGTCGGGCTCGAGAGTGGGGCACAGCTATCTGGGAGGCAAGGGCTGAGTGTTCTAACAATTATCTGAACTTTAAAGAGGAGATGATACGGGTTTTTGATCGTTCAGTTTTTGGTAGGGAGGCTTCTAGGGCCTTGGCTTCCCTATGTCAAGGTGATCGATCCATAACGGATTACTCTATAGAGTTTCGCACTCTTGCTGCCTCTAGTGACTGGAACGAGCCGGCGCTGCTCGCTCATTTTCTGGAGGGACTCCAAGTTGAGGTTAAGGATGAGATTCTCTCCCGGGAGGTTCCTTCCAGTGTGGACTCTTTGATTGCACTCGCCATCCGCATAGAACGACGGGTAGATCTTCGTCACCGAGCTCGTGGAAGAGAGCTCGCGTTAACGGTGTTCCCCCTCTCCGCATCGCAACCATCTCCTCTCTCTGGCTCAGAGACTGAGCCCATGCAGCTGGGAGGTATTCGCATCTCGACTAAGGAGAGGGAACGGAGGATCACCAACCGCCTTTGCCTCTATTGCGGTTCTGCTGGACATTTTGTCAATTCATGTCCAGTAAAAGCCAGAGCTCATCAGTAAGCGGAGGGCTACTGGTGAGCGCTACTACTCAGGTCTCTCCATCAAGATCCTGTACTACTATGTCGGTCCATCTACGCTGGACCGGTTCGGCTGCTTCATGCGGTGCCTTGATAGACTCTGGGGCTGAGGGTTGTTTTATGGACGAAGCATGGGCTCGGAAACATGACATTCCTCTCAGACAGTTAGGGAAGCCCACGCCCATGTTCGCCTTAGATGGTAGTCTTCTCCCCAGTATCAGATATGAGACACTACCTTTAACCCTCACAGTATCTGGTAACCACAGTGAGACCATTTCCTTTTTGATTTTTCGTTCACCTTTTACAGCTGTTGTTTTGGGTCATCCCTGGCTAGTATGTCATAATCCTTCTATTAATTGGTCTAGTAATTCTATCCTATCCTGGAATGTTTCTTGTCATGTGAAGTGTTTAATGTCTGCTATCCCTCCTGTTTCTTCTGTCCCCTCTTCTCAGGAGGAACCTGGTGATTTGACAGGAGTGCAGGAGGAATATCATGATCTGCGCACGGTCTTCAGTCGGTCCAGAGCCAACTCCCTTCCTCCTCACCGGTCGTATGATTGTAGTATTGATCTCCTTCCGGGGACCACTCCCCCTCGGGGTAGACTATACTCTCTGTCAGCTCCCGAACGTAAGGCTCTCGAGGATTATTTGTCTGTTTCTCTTGACGCCGGCACCGTAGTGCCTTCTTCCTCTCCTGCCGGAGCGGGGTTTTTTTTGTTAAGAAGAAGGACGGTACTCTGCGCCCCTGCGTGGATTATCGAGGGCTGAATGACATAACGGTTAAGAATCGTTATCCGCTTCCCCTTATGTCATCAGCCTTCGAGATTCTGCAGGGAGCCAGGTTCTTTACTAAGTTGGACCTTCGTAATGCTTACCATCTCGTGCGCATCAGAGAGGGGGACGAGTGGAAAACGGCGTTTTGAGTACCGGGTTCTGCCGTTTGGTCTCGCTAATGCTCCAGCTGTTTTTCAGGCATTAGTTAATGATGTACTGAGAGACATGCTGAACATCTTTGTTTTTGTCTACCTTGACGATATCCTGATTTTTTCACCGTCACTCGAGATTCATGTTCAGCACGTTCGACGTGTACTCCAACGCCTTTTAGAGAATTGTCTCTACGTGAATGCTGAGAAGTGCGCCTTTCATGTCTCCTCTGTCACATTTCTCGGTTCTGTTATTTCCGCTGAAGGCATTCAGATGGATCCCGCTAAGGTCCAGGCTGTCAGTGATTGGCCCGTTCCAAGGTCACGTGTCGAGTTGCAGCGCTTTCTAGGTTTCGCTAATTTCTATCGGCGTTTCATTCGTAATTTCGGTCAAGTTGCTGCCCCTCTCACAGCTCTTACTTCTGTCAAGACGTGCTTTAAGTGGTCCGGTTCCGCCCAGGGAGCTTTTGATCTCCTCAAGAAGCGTTTTACGTCCGCTCCTATCCTCGTTACTCCTGACGTCACTAAACAATTCATTGTCGAGGTTGACGCTTCAGAGGTGGGCGTGGGAGCCATTCTATCTCAGCGCTTCCAGTCTGACGATAAGGTCCATCCTTGCGCTTATTTTTCTCATCGCCTGCCGCCATCGGAACGCAACTATGATGTGGGTAACCGCGAACTGCTCGCCATCCGCTTAGCCCTAGGCGAATGGCGACAGTGGTTGGAGGGGGCGACCGTTCCTTTTGTCGTTTGGACTGACCATAAGAACCTTGAGTACATCCGTTCTGCCAAACGACTTAATGCACGTCAAGCTCATTGGGCGTTGTTTTTCGCTCGTTTCGAGTTTGTGATTTCTTATCGCCCGGGTAATAAGAACACCAAGCCTGATGCCTTATCCCGTCTCTTTAGTTCTTCTGTGGCTTCTACCGATCCCGAGGGGATTCTTCCTTATGGGCGTGTTGTCGGGTTGACTGTCTGGGGAATTGAGAGACAGGTTAAGCAAGCACTCACTCACACTGCGTCGCCGCGCGCTTGTCCTAGTAACCTTCTTTTCGTTCCTGTTTCTAGTCGTCTGGCTGTTCTTCAGTGGGCTCACTCTGCCAAGTTAGCTGGCCATCCCGGCGTTCGAAGTACACTTGCTTCTATTCGCCAGCGGTTTTGGTGGCCTACTCAGGAGCGTGACATGCGCCGTTTCGTGGCTGCTTGTTCGGACTGCGCGCAGACTAAGTCAGGTAACTCTCCTCCTGCCGGTCGTCTCAGACCGCTTCCCATTCCTTCTCCACCATGGTCTCACATCGCCTTAGACTTCATTACCGGTCTGCCTTCGTCTGCGGGGAAGACTGTGATTCTTACGGTTGTCGATAGGTTCTCTAAGGCGGCACATTTCATTCCCCTCGCTAAGCTTCCTTCCGCTAAGGAGACGGCACAAATCATCATTGAGAATGTGTTCAGAATTCATGGCCTCCCGTTAGACGCCGTTTCAGACAGAGGTCCGCAATTCACGTCACAGTTTTGGAGGGAATTCTGTCGTTTGATTGGTGCTTCCGTCAGTCTCTCTTCCGGTTTTCATCCCCAGTCTAACGGTCAAGCAGAAAGGGCCAATCAGACGATTGGTCGCATATTACGCAGCCTTTCTTTTAGAAACCCTGCGTTCTGGGCAGAACAGCTCCCCTGGGCAGAATACGCTCACAACTCGCTTCCTTCGTCTGCTACCGGGCTATCTCCGTTTCAGAGTAGTCTGGGTTACCAGCCTCCTCTGTTCTCGTCCCAGCTCGCCGAGTCCAGCGTTCCCTCCGCTCAGGCGTTTGTCCAACGTTGTGAGCGCACCTGGAGGAGGGTGAGGTCTGCACTTTGCCGTTACAGGGCGCAGACTGTGAGAGCCGCCAATAAACGTAGGATTAAGAGTCCTAGGTATTGTCGCGGCCAGAGAGTGTGGCTTTCCACTCGTAACCTTCCCCTTACGACAGCTTCTCGTAAGTTGACTCCGCGGTTCATTGGTCCGTTCCGTGTCTCCCAGGTCGTCAATCCTGTCGCTGTGCGACTGCTTCTTCCGCGACATCTTCGTTGCGTCCATCCTGTCTTCCATGTCTCCTGTGTCAAGCCCTTTCTTCGCGCCCCCGTTCGCCCCCCCCCCCGTCCTTGTCGAGGGCGCACCTATTTACAAGGTACGTAGGATCATGGACATGCGTTCTCGGGGACGTGGTCACCAGTACTTAGTGGATTGGGAGGGTTACGGTCCTGAGGAGAGGAGTTGGGTTCCATCTCGGGACGTGCTGGACCGTTCGCTGATTGATGATTTCCTCCGTTGCTGCCAGGATTCCTCCTCGAGTGCGCCAGGAGGCGCTCGGTGAGTGGGGGGGGGTACTGTCATGTTTTGTCATATATTGTCTTGTCCTTGTGCTTTCCCTTCTGTTCGTTTCCCCCTGCTGGTCTTACTTGGTTCGTTCCCTTTTTCTATCCCTCTCTCTCCCCCTCCCTCTCTCTCTTCTCTCTATCGTTCCGTTCCTGCTCCCAGCTGTTCCTCATTCTCCTAACTCACTCATTTAGTCTTTTCACACCTGTCCCCTATTTTGCCCTCTGATTAGAGTCCCTATTTCTCCCCTTGTTTTCCGCTTTTGTCCTTGTCGGATCCTTGTATGATGTTCGCTGTGCTGTGTCCTTGTCTCGCCCTGTCGTGTCTTGTCTCCTTCAGATGCTGCGTGTGAGCAGGTGTCTTAGTCTGCTATGGTCGGTGCCTTCCCGAAGCAACCTGCAGTCAATGGTCGAGTCTCCAGTCTGTCCTCGTTACTACGAGTGGATTTAAGTTTTTTCCTGTTTTGTTTTCTTCTTGAGTTTACCAGGATTATTACTATTGCCATTTACTGGAATAAAGACTCTGTTTTCGCTAAGTCGCTTTTGGGTCCTCATTCACCTGCATAACAGAAAGAGACAGGCAAACCAGGAGTTTTCACAGAAATACACCTCCGGCAGGTGCTTTGAAACTCAGCTATACCACATAATATGGATGTATCCCTCTATTTTCTGCAGGTCACTGTCCTGGTTTGGCCCTTTGTGTGACTGTCTGGATTGGTCCAGTCCAGGTACCTAAACAGGGACCATGTATTTCTGACCAGCCAATTAGTCTGGGGAAGGAGTCATGGGGTTATGATGCATGATACCTGAATGTGTCCCCCTCGGTCAGAAAATAGATGTTTCTTTCACTTTCAGGTCACTGATTATTGGACTGGGTAAAGGGTCAGCCCATGTGGACACGACTCTCCAAAGAATTATTCTCAGGCGCATTGACGGAGGGCAGACATTTCAGAGTGGTAGACCAATCACGCTAAAGTATAATAATAGCCATCTGCCTAGGCTTTAATTAAGCAACAAGAACATACTGAGAATGGATAAGAGCGTCTGCTAAATGACTTAAATGTAAATGTAAATGTAATATACACTCTTTTCCACAAAAGCACAGAATATTCCGGGCATCTGTGATTCAGCACCATTATTTAAGCAAATCACCCACACATTTCCTTGAATGCTACAGAATGCGTCACTCTCTCCGAGGCTTTGCTCACTGCAATACACATCACTGACTGTTGTTGAAATGTTGAAGAGGAAGATCTGCTGTTGAGCCTCCATGTCCGAGCCAGGAACAACACAGTATTTACTAACATTAGCTCCATACAGCCACCTCATAAGGAGTGTGAGTGCGCTTGAGTCAGGGAGACAGACAGCACTTTGGGTCAGTGGATGCAGAGACAACACACATAAAGGGGGAAGAAGACTAGGAGGAGCATTGCAGAGAAACTGCACTCATTAATCTTTCACTTTCATTCACTCTGAATTATTTAACCAACCCCCAGTCAGTTGTTTTATGTTGCAGTGCTGTCTGGGCTCCTTTCTTTGATAAAGCCCTAATCTGGATGGGCCACTCCTGAGGTATCTCTCCTGGGATTCATCCCTCTCAGATGGGATACGCTGCCTGCCAACCCCCCCCCCCCACCCAACCCGCTCCCATGCGCCGCCATCTCAGATTAAAGGGTAAGAGGTGTCAAAGCTTCTACACTGCACCCCCCCACTCCTCATCCTCCCCCAAATTCTGACACATAGTTATATTTTGAGATGGTTATTCTCTCTGTTAAATAATATAACACACACACATGAAGCCATATCCTGTTAACGTGAAGCTCCCAGAACGATTACATCTAATGACAGTCTTCTCCAGTTTCACATTATCAGACGTACGTACTAAATGTTGTCGTTCACATTCCCAAAAAACCCATTCACTAATGCCAGGAAAATCCTGTCAGTTCTGCGGTATCGTTGATAGATTCTCCACATGTCTCCTGTACTGTACTGTATGTTGACTCAACATACTGTAGGCCTGTCGATGGAGGGAACATGTTAAGATGTTATGACCTGTGGCCTATTCAGATGGCCGTTGGGAGCTTGTCCTGACATCACGCTCTGACTTCATACGGTCCTTGCAGTGAATTACAGTAGTGGAGACCCCCTACTGTACCAACCTCACAACTCATCTTACACACGCATGCATGCACACACACACACACACACACACACACACACACACACACACACACACACACACACACACACACACACACACACACACACACACACACACACACACACACACACACACACACACACACACACACAAAACCAACACGGGGAAAAACTGACCTGGTTGGCTTAGATTGTTGACAACATGTCAACTATATCTTGTCTACAACCTTTATTGAAAATATAAACATAATCCTCTAATCCGTCTCTGAGACAGGAGGAATAGGGTGGATAGAAGTGGACTGGTTACAGGAGTAGCGATCAAGGACAGAGAGAATAAGATGGTGATGAGAGGAGATGAGAGGGTAACTGACAAACAAATGCCCACTGCTTTGTAGGCATTTGAACAATACTGCCTCTCATAGCATCATTTCACTATTGGCATATTACTTTCAACCAATCCACAGTATTGAACATAGAAGAGTTAAGAAAGCTAACGTTGTATAACAGCCTTTTTTCTTCTTTTTTTTCTTATCGTCCCCAGCACCATTTTGGGATAGTGTGTGGGTTGTGATGCAGAAATGTATCAAGTTCCAAGAAGGCTGTAGAATTAAAAGCAAAAACACCTTGTTCAGATGTCTGCAGCATGGCCTAGATACATCTCTGCTTCTTGATATCAAATGGGAGCATGGGATCTGATCAAAGTGTTCTGAGAGAGAGAGAGGAAAAGAGAGAGAGAGCATGCAAAGAAATAGAGTGAGAAAGAAATTAAAAGTAGACAGAAATTGAAAGAGGCAGGGAACATCTTAAGAGTGAGAAAGGGGGAGAGAGAAATGGGAGAGCAACAGGGAGACATAGAGAACAACAGGCAAAAGAGTAAAGAGGACACTTTACAATCCCTGAGCACAACTTAATAGGAGCTCTCAAGTATGGAACAAAGCGTTTCGAGGTGTCGTGTCTTTGGCTATGCCGGATTAAGTGATATGACATGCTATTCTATATAATTATTTCTCCGTAATTAATATTACCTGATTGAGCTAATCATGTAAATGTAATTAAGTAGAGAGTCGGGGCACCACACAATAATATTTATGGAGCTGTTATCTTCCGAATAAACTCTTAAAGACCTAGTAATATTTTACATCAATAGCAGTCCATATTAATCGTCATCTTAATTCAGTCTCATCTGAAAGTTGTCCATTTTTGGTTATCTGCACGAACCCTGGCTAAAAAGTTGAATCAGCAATACAACATTGGGTTTAATTATTTATTTACTTAATACCTAATACCTAATACCTAACTAATCACACAGAATTACACATACACATAATTAAATCATAACTTGATTACAAATTACGTCATAAAGGAAAATGTCCCTAGCGGGCGGAACAGATATGACAGCTGGTTAGACAAAAGAAAAGGGCTGGGTTTGAGTGAAAGAGCGGGAAGACTGAGGAACAAAGGGCGAAGCTGTGCTATCGTAAATACAGTATATTATGCAATCTAAATTACTGTCCATTTGGAAAAGGAAAATGCAATAAATATTTACTCTGAGCTGTGCTTCAGTAGGTTGGTGGTAGATGCAAAGCCGTGTTGCCAAACCGAGTCCTTTGTCCTTTGAAGAATGTATCTTCTGGTAAATTGAATACGTTGTAGTAACGTCGTTGTGTGGTAGACGGGATACTCTGTCTGTTCCTTCCTAACCTGCGAATGCAGCTGCTATTGCTAACTCAACGGCTAGGAGGTATCACTTCTGTAGTGAATAAGAGTTCAAAGTTCATACCATTCGCAACCAAAGCTCACGCTGATGTTGGCTTCGTTCTGTAGTTATTATCTGAACCATTCTGACATCGGACCATCATGCTCACGTCCTCGGAACAGCAGGTTATATTGTCGTCAAGGCTTTATATAGGAAGGGAGAGGAGGTATATAGCTCATGTCCCTTCACAGGGGCGGGCCACTGATTGAGCAGAGCCTTACCTTATAAAAACCCAAATCTCACATTTTAGAAGCTAAAATCACATTTCATCCCATCACAAATAATTTCATATTCAAACATTTAAATTGAACAGCAAATCCATGTGAATCCGATAATTCTGATGTGTAGACTTTCCACTGTAGAGTTTATGTCATCTTATCATTGATGAGAATGTCTCAGATGACAACCGAACTGACATCATATTCATTAAGTACCACTGCATATGTTCAATTGGTCAGATTACCAGAATATAGTTAATCTCCCCCCACCTTCTGATGTTCCCAGAATCTCTTTGTTAACCAAAGGTTTTGCAAATGTAACATCAGTAGGGTAGAGAGAGGTAAAAGGGGGGAAGAGGTATTTACCCCCAAATCTACCCCCAGGCCAACGTCATGACAGAGGAAAAGGAGAGTGTTTCACTTGTGTTTCCCACCTTCATCTCTCAGTCCATCACAGCCATGTTAATGAGGCCAGCTTGACGGCCTGTGACCTTCCTCCTTGTTCAGTCAACTAAGAAATGATATGCATCTTAATGCAGCAAACCTCCAACCTTGGGCTATCCTCTTCAGTCTCCCTCTCTCTCTTAGTGTGAGAAAACCTGGAGCCTCTTTAAGTGTCCACTCAGGAGAGGAAACGCTATTTAACTTCCTGAGGGCTGGAAGAGGAGGCTGCTCCAAGTAGGTCCACAGAGAGAACGTTATTCTGTCAGTGTATCCCAGAGAGGAGACTAGAGGGAAAGACCCTGTATTCCCTGGAATACACAGGGAAAAACAGTTTAGTTAGTGGAACACATCTATTTGTAATTGTAAATTGTAACTCATTGTAAATGAGAACTTGTTCTCAACTTGCCTACCTGGTTAAATAAAGGTGAAGTAAATCAAATAAATAAATATTTCAGAGTAGAACCAGATTATCCCAGTTCTGACTCAACGCCAAGAAAGTGCAGGAGCGGGTCCTCTTTTTCCCTCTTTTTTAATAACTTACCAGTGTTATTGTATTCTCATTACCTGCTAATATGGAAAGTATAAATCAGGGATCCTCATCTAGATTCAGCCGGAGGCCGATTTGTTCTTGAGCGGATGGTCGGGGGGTCTGGAATATAATTACAAATCATTTGTAGACTGCAAATTGACCGCAGGAAGGCCAAACACATTTAATATTTGACAAAATATAATAATTTCAAACCTTGCTTACATCTGTATATGATCACGTGTCTCTCTATTAATGCGTGGGGATACTTGGGATCAGATTCCACAGATTCAAATCACTTGGAGATTATTTCCTGGTGTTTTTACAGTCTTTTATGTCCCCGAAATGTTAAAAAAAAAAAAAATTCTTTACTTGTTTTTTTTACTTAAATCACCCGTTGTCTGCCAGTTGGGGAACTCTGGTATAAATCACTAACAGGGAATGACTACAGTATGTCTCTGTCACTTAGATCCGTCGTTCTCCAACTCAATGCCTGAATTTAAAGAGGAACATACAAACCCACAGTGCTGAGTAGCATGTGCCAGAGCTAATGCAGTAGCCCAGATCCAGAGAGGCACCATCTGCCAGTCAAGAGTCCCCGTGTCCCTGAGTGACAATAACGTCCTCCACCTCACTGCCATCAGAAGCTCAGAGTCTGGAGCAGCACGACACAGCTAAAACACACAGCTGCACAGAAAGAGATGGCGACAATGTCATCACCAAAAAACATGCCTAATATGTATTCCTTCTTTAGTAACTATGTAATTCCTGGTACACATTTCTATGACATTTTCCACTGAAAAGGAATAGGTGAGTCCTATTTCATCTTGAAGTAGTTTATCCATCATCTTGATTGATTTGCTTATGGAGCCCACATACCAGGGAAGGCTCAGTGATGGACCTTTGGCTTCTCCAGTGTCCTGGTGTTATGCAGGTGAGGAGCAGGTTATATGACAGCATCAACTAACTCCTCCTGGATCCACTCAGGGTCAAACTCAAGTCAACATGACTGTTAGTAAGACAGCATCCAGTATGATGTCACTCCATGCACACAATCCAGAAACGCACCCTCCACGCCGGGGAGTGACTGAAGGTTCCGAACCCTAAGCAGAAAACATGGAAAATAAGTTACACAGACTGAGGACTGAGGAGGCTTTGGCCTGGGACTTAACTAACCTGGCTGCTAGGGCAACTCTCTATGCCTAGAGGACATGGAAGGTGCCCCTGGAGAAATAGATTAAATGAACTTTAGTTTCTAATGTCAAAAACATCTAATTAAAGGACTCAATAGGAGTTGAAGTCTCTTATTGCACAGCATAACCTTGAAGCATAACCTTGGCAGCAGCCGCAAGCTTTATTTAACTGAGAGAGGTGTGGTCTGCTGACTGTCAGGGGGTGGAGGAGCTTAAGAATGCATCCTGCCCTTTCCGGTCTCTTCACAATCTCGTTCATCACATTAGTATTTGGTTCTATGGAAAGAACCAGGTCTTAGGATAAAATAGGGTATGTACAGGGAAAGAAAGGTTCAAGCCTGTCTTTGGATACATTCACTGTGGAAATGGAGAAAAATCAAATACTAGAACCCATGAGTGAAAAAAGCCACTAAATGCCACTTAAGAATAAGGACTTCAATAAACTAACCAAACTCTCTATCAGATCCAAAGCCTCCACTAGGAAGAGGGAAAATATGTCCTTAATCAAGTGTTCACATTTCGAGACATGCGGTTTTCCTGTTTACCCATACCCACGTCTCCTATTTCTGCTCAAAGTCACGCTGACCTCAGAGTCCAAATATTTAGCAGGAGTGAGACCTGTTTACTGCACTTTGCACCACAGACAATGTAGAGGGGTGTTAAAAACGGTCTACAAAAGGGATGATCATCCCCAAATGAAACCTGAGAGATACATCCCATGGAGATACAGGCCAATTCAGACAGTGACAGGCTGAAAACAACTTCCTGCAGAGAAGAGCAGTGCACTGTCAAAGAACATGCAGCCTCTTCTGGGGATTTTCCCTCAGATTGTAGTCAGGGGACAAATATGATTCTGGAGAGAGAGAGAGAGAGAGAGAGAGAGAGAGAGAGAGAGAGAGAGAGAGAGAGAGAGAGAGAGAGAGAGAGAGAGAGAGAGAGAGAGAGAGAGAGAGAGAGAGAGAGAGAGAGAGAGAGAGAGAGAGAGAGAGAGAGAGAGAGAGAGAGAGAGAGAGAGAGAGAGAGAGAGAGAGAGAGAGAGAGAGAGAGAGAGAGAGAGAGAGAGAGAGAGAGAGAGAGAGAGAGAGAGAGAGAGAGAGAGAGAGAGAGAGAGAGAGAGAGAGAGAGAGAGAGAGAGAGAGAGAGAGAGAGAGAGAGAGAGAGAGAGCACCAACAGAGCAAGGTCTACAGGAACAACGTAACATTCTTTGGGAATACAGCATCAACTGGGCAATCAACATCAACTTTCAGAAAACCAAAGTCGTGATCTCCCAGAAAAAGGCCAGGAATCAGATCAGCAGACACTTCTTCAAATGAGGAAATACCATGGTCGAACATGCCCAAACTATCTGGGACTAAAAAATATGTGCCTCTGGTGAATTTGGTCTGGCAGTTAATGTCGTAAAGAAAAAGAAAAAGCCTGCAAAGCATTTTACTCCATAAGAAGAAAATTCTCAAAAATAAATATTCCAAAATATTCAATAGTGCTCTATATGGAAGCAAGGTTTGGGACCCAACCTGTAATTGCAATTATAAGCTATGGAAGAAAAACCCAATTGAAAATCTACATACAAAATTTGGCAGAATGATCCTAAATATCTAAAAGACAGTGCCAAATAATGCATCCTTATAATTCAAAGCGCTGGAAACGCAAGAGCTGAACCCTGGAAAGAGTCTGCTATGTCAGCTGCTAAAAACACAAAACAACCATATTATCCAAACACAAAAGGAAATCAATCAAATTGTTACAAAATGAAAACCTCCTGTTTGACAAATTGGTCAAATGAAACAAAAACACAGAATTAACTAAATGTCTATTTTGCCCTCAAAAAGAGAATACAAATTGGCATAATATCTTTACTCAGTCAGAGATATAAAGCAGAGACAGATCCTGACCAAATAGCTCAGTGACCACCAATTGGCTGTAGAAAAAGGAAGACACAAAAAGACATTGCTACCCAAAGAGGTGCGTTTATGTGGTCACTGTACGACAGGGGAGGTAGAGACAGAGATGCACTTTTTCCTCTACTGTGAGAAATACTCCCAAATAAGATCATATTTTTTCAAGAAAATCTCTCAGTCAAATCCCAATTTATGTGCATTGACTAATGACGTAAAGCTGGGAATAATTCAGGTTGAGGGAGAAGCTGCAAATATTACTGCCAGATATACATATGATTGCCATAGCCTGAGGGACATCCCATGACCATTCATTCCTTAAAGTGTCTACATTGTATATAACTTACAAGTAATACAAGTAATAATAAAAAATACAAATATATATTTGCAAGCTATTTTTTATTTTTATAATATTTTTCTTTAATTAAATGTATTGACTAAAGGTTTCACAATACAACAGCAGTAGTGTTGTACCTGTATACATGATTATATGTACTATTATTATTATTATTATTAATACTACTGCTGTTGTATTGTGAAACCTTTAGTCAATACATTTAATTAAAGAAAGATATTATAAAAAAAAAAAATAGCTTGCAAATATATTTTTTAATTTTTTATTATTACTTGTATTACTTGTAACAATGTAGACACTTTCATGGGAAGTCCCTCAGGCTATGGCAATCATATGCATATCTGGCAGTAATATTTGCAGCATTGCATTATACTATATATACTGAAATGCTGTACCACTACACTCTTATAAAAAAGGGTTCCAAAAGTGTCCTTCGGCTGTCCCCATAGGAGAACCCTTTTTGGCTCCAGGTGGAACCCTTTTTGGCTCCAGGTGGAACCCTATTTGGTTCAAGGTATAACTTGTTTGGGTTCCATGTAGAAGTGTCTACATGGAACTCAAAAGAGTTATCCTATGGGGACAGCCAAAGAACCCTTTTAGGTTGTAGATAGCACCTTTATTTCTATGAGTGTATATTGCTTTGGCAGTATTACAAATTGTATTTCATGCCAATAAAGCAATCTGAAGTGGAGAGAGAGAGAGAGAGAGAGAGAGAGAGAGAGAGAGAGAGAGAGAGAGAGAGAGAGAGAGAGAGAGAGAGAGAGAGAGAGAGAGAGAGAGAGAGAGAGAGAGAGAGAGAGAGAGAGAGAGAGAGAGAGAGAGAGAGAGAGAGAGAGAGAGAGAGAGAGAGAGAGACAGAGAGAGAGTGACTGTTTTCAGACCCATGTGGACAAAGAGACAGAATATGGCTCTCGGGAGATCCATGGGGAAATAATGATTGACAGATATTTAGAGTTTCCTCTATGGCCATGATGTTTTAATAAGTCCTCTGCATTTCGTGGTAATGTTTCTCTTTATTGGATAGTTAATATTTCTCACATTTTACTGGGAAGGCAAGCGCACACACACACACACACCTCCTAGAGGTGAACGTGACAAACGACATAAAGCCTCTACTAACCGACAGGAAGAGAGGTGGAGGCCAACCAGCTTAATGCTGAAGCCAGGATTTCCTTTCAACCCCAGCTACATCTGCCTCTCTCATCCCCTCCTTCTCCTCTCCTCTCCCTTTCATCCACCTCCTTCCCTTCACACTCTCCCTCTGTCTCTGTATCAGCTCAGAGATGATGTGACTTCTTTCATAAGAACACCAACACTCGTCTGCACCATGAAAGACCAGAAACACTGCTGCTCAGTGCTCAGTTTAACATTCCAACCAGCAGACCCTCGTAGAACAAACACAGTGTCTCTCATGCAGCCAGGCACTTCCTCTCACCCTGACACACACACACACATCCTACGGCATGCAGCTAGGCCAAGGAGGCAGTGCAGTGTCGTCATGACAACTGGCAAGAATGCGGAGGCCATCATCAGCATGCGTGTCCACATCTCTGTCTCTATATTTCTCTCCCTCTCTCTGTCTCTTGGAACCCTCCTAGCACTACTCAGCCTTTAAGAGCTTAATGATAGGTCTGTCAGATGAGGACTGAATATTGCTCACGATGTGTCTGTATGTTTAGACATGTGCACTGAAGTGAATTTGAGTGCCCATTATTGCCCATTAGTGTATGTGTATGTGTATGTGTATGTGTATGTGTATGTGTATGTGTATGTGTATGCGTATGTGTATGCGTATGCGTATGCGTATGTGTGTGTGTGTGTGTGTGTGTGTGTGTGTGTGTGTGTGTGTGTGTGTGTGTGTGTGTGTGTGTGTGTGTGTGTGTGTGTGTGTGTGTGTGTGTGTGTGTGTGTGCTCCTGAAAAGAGAACACTGGGACTGCTGAGTGAGCCTCACCACACCCCGGGGCCACCTCCATGCACCCCCCCTCTCCCCATGAACAGAGAGGACAACAGGAGACAGCAGCCCAGCACTGCAGAGACAAGGAGAGGCTGGTCCACTGTCAGGGTGGAAACATCAGACTATTAAGGGTCCTGACATGGTTTCCCTTGCTGCTGTGATAATGAAACAATTCAACCTGAGGATCCCTTATGATAAACAGCAAACCTGGACCAGCGAGTCGTTTCACTAGGTGCTATCACCTGCAGATGTATAAGTGGCAATAGTGAAAATATCCGTCACCTGTAGCCCTATACTATGCGTTCTGACCAGCAATTATGTCATCTGTCATCTGTCTAGACTGGAGGGATGACCGAAGGCCACAGAGGGGATGGTCAGGACCAACAGGTAAGGACTAGGGGTAAGGAAGGGTGTTAATTCTTAAAACTGGACTCTCTATCTGTGGGTACAATAGGTCCAGTCTGAAAGACCTCTGATGACACTTTAGGAAATGCGAGCAGAGAGAGTAGAGTAGACAGATACAGGCCTGCTAAACACAGTCATAAATCAGATGTGAGCGAGAGAGAAGGAGGGGGGGAAGGGGGCAGGGAGAGAGAGCAGAGCTCCCACCACAGTCCTTTGTTGAGCTTCCCTGTCCTGTCCAGTGTGCAGAGCCAGAGCCCCCCACCACCGGAGCCCTTATTCCCACGATCATTTAGCGGATGCTTTTCTCAACTGCAGTAAGACACTAGTGAACTCTGACACCTTTAGCCCACCGCTTCCTACCAGAGCAGAAGTTTACAAACAGTTGAGGGTCCGGGATAGGGGCAATGCACTTCCACAACACAGCCATCCTTCCCTTGTACCCTACAGAATGCAAATACACACTTTGCATACCCATGCATTTATGGAAATATGTTTGAGGCGGGAACATAATAAAGATGTATAACACAATTTCGGCCAACTATATGGGCACCATTGCAATTTTCTTTAATAATTCCCTATTTCTTCTAAAAGAAGTAAACAACATAAATAAAAATGATCTTTGGGTCATCACACCTTGTTATTGGATTTTCAACACTGCAGAACCTATTTTATTGTTTGTAAATTTAAGATTACAATCTTAGTTTAGATAATAACACGAAAAGGCATGGGCAAAATGATTGACACACCGGAGCTAGTATTTGGTTGCACAGCCTTTGGCCAAGATAATTGCAGACATACGCTTCTTGTTGCCATCAATGACCTTGCTACACCTTTCTAATGGCAAGTTGGAGCACTTTCAAACCCAGAAGGACCGTGTTCGAATCCTGGCCAATGCATGAATCCTTTTCGGGAATAAAACTAGGGGATCACATTGACAATGTCTAAACACTCATTATTCCTGGAGAAGATGGTGTAGGTGGAGTAAAAAATACAGTAGTGTGTGTATTTATTCAAATTGAAACAACATGGCAGTGTACACTACATATGTAGAATAGGGAGTGTTCTACTAAGACACATGTTTATTACTCACACCACACAGAGGTCAAAAGTAAACTGACCAAAATAAGTTCAACTTGATTTAAGTTGTCAGTAAAATAAATTCCACAAGGGAATCCAATCAGTAGCATTGTTGTTTATCTAGTTTCCCTGCGGGGATGGTCATGCTAGTCATCACACTGACACTCCCTATGCACTTGCATTGGCACACCACCAGAGGGTAATGCTAACTAACACTGGAACAGTTTCTTCCTTAACAAGTTTCTGCTTTCTATCTCAACAGACACCACTTGTCAAATTTCTCTCTCTTGACTTCACAGTCTGCACCTCAAGACCACACCTGTCAGGTGGAAAGGGGTGGAGACGTGGAGAAAGCACAGACGTAGAGAATAAACAGTCATAGCCGTGTCACTCATTTGAAAAGGATATGCAGTTAGAATCAGCAAATCTGGCGATTCACAGGTGTGGGGGGAACAAAAGATTAGTCATAGTTTTACAAAAAACGAACATCCACTAACAGGCCATCTACAGTTGAAGTCGGAAGTTTACATACACTTAGGTTGGTGTCATTAAAACTTGTTTTTCAACCACTCCACAAATGTCTTGTTAACAAACTATAGTTTTGGTAAGTCGGTAAGGATATCTACTTTGTGCATGATACAAATCATTTTTCCAACAATTGTTTACAGACATATTATTTCACTTATAATTCACTGTATCACAATTCCAGTGGGTCAGAAGTTTACATACACTAAGTTGACTGTGTCTTTAAACCGCTTTGGAAAATTCCAGAAAATGATGTCATGCCTTGAGAAGCTTCTGATAGGTTAATTGACTAGTCAATTGGAGGTGTACCTGTGGATGTATTTCAAGGCCTACCTTCAAACTCAGTGCCTCTATGCTTGACATCATGGGAAAATCTAAAGAAATCAGCCAAGTCCTCAGAAAAAATTGCAGACCTCCACAAGCCTGGTTCATCCTTGGGAAAAACGCCTGAAGGTACCACGTTCATCTGTACAAACAATAGTATGCAAGTATAAACACCATGGGACCATGCAGCCGTCATACCGCTCAGTAAGGAGACGTGTTCTGTATACTAAGGATGAAGGTACTTTGGTGTGAAAAGTGCAACTCAATCCCAGAACAACAGTAAAGGACCTCTTGAAGATGCTGGAGGAAACAGGTACAAAAGTATCTATAGCCACATTAAAACTAGTCCTATATCGACATAACCTGAAAGGCTGCTCAGCAAGGAAGAAGCCACTGCTCCAAAACCGCCATAAAAAAGTCAGACTACAGATTACAACTGCAGATGGGGACAAAGATCGTACTTTTTGGAGACATGGCCTCTGGTCTGATGAAACAATAATAGAACTGTTTGGCCATAATGACCATCGTTATGTTTGGAGGAAAAAGGGGGAGGCTTGCAAGGCAAAGAACATCATCCCAACCTTGAAGCACGTGTCACGCCCTGACCTTAGTTATCTTTGTTTTCTTTATTACAACAAAGTCAAGGTACTAAAGGGGCCATCACAAAGCCCTGACCTCAATCCTATAGAAATTTTGTGGGCAGAACTGAAAAAGCGTGTGTGAGCAAGGAGGCCTACAAACCTGACTCAGTTACACCAGCTCTTTCAGGAGGAATGGGCCAAAATTCACCCAACTTATTGTAGGACGCTTGTGACAAGGCTACCCAAAATGTTAGTCCCAAATTAAACTATTTAAAGGCAATACGACCAAATACTAACTGAGTGTACGTAAACTTCTGATCCACTGGGAATGTGATGAAAGAAATAAAAGCTGAAATAAATCATTCTCTCTTCTATTATTCTGACATTTCACATTCTTAAAATAAAGTGGTGATCCTAACTGACCTAAGACAGGGACTTTTTACTTGGATTAAATGTCAGGGATTGTGGAAAAACTACGTTTAAATGTAGTTGGCTATGGTGTATGTAAACTTCCGACTTCAACTGTATATATATATATTATTTTATACCTTGATTAGATAAGTATTATGGCTGTGAGTCTTGCGGGGTAAGTCTCTAAGAGCTTTGCACACCTTGATTTTTGTAAATGATTATTTTCTACAGTAAATTGTTCAAGCACTTCAACTTTATCTACAGAGAGGAGCTAACACTAACCCCTCATCTCTCTCTCTCTCTCTCTCTTTCTCTCTCTCTCTCTCTCTCTCTAAATGCATGCTGGGAGTGTTTGGAAGTTGAGAGGCCATTTTCTTGATTTTTTTCTTGGTGTTTTCTTAACTTTTTTATTTTCTATGATGGAGGGTTAACACACTGTTAGTTTAGTTGTATCTAATGTACAGAGTTTTAGTTTCCTGGGATTTGGAAGGTGTGGTGTGCGTGATGGCTTCGCAGCCTAGTGCAGAGGAGATGCTGTCGTTACGGCATGGATTCAGGTGTGTTTTTGAGGATCGAGTTAAGGTGGTAGCGGTTCTGCTTGCGGTCGGTGAACAGGTAGAAGCGGAATTTATACATTCCGGATCTAGAATGAACAAAGCTTTGGTTGTGTTTATGAAAAGAGTGAATTTGGTGGGTAGGCTGATTGCTAGCGGAATATTTGTAAGGAATGTGTTGGTGCCGATGTTTCCACTGTCGAGTCCTTTAACTAGAGTGGTAGTTGTTAATTTGCCTCCGTTTATTACAGATGATCAAATCCGGAAAGAACTGAGTCGGTTTGGTAAGTTTGTTTTGGTTTTGATGTACTGTTGGCAGGTTTTCAGGCAGTTGCCATTAAGCATGTTGTTTTGTTCCGGAGGCAAGTGTTCATGTTTCTGAATAACAATGAGCATCAGTTAAATGCTGATTCTGGGGGACATTGAGGTCAACATGCAGGGGGCCATGAGACACAGGCAGCAGAGGCTGGGCCGAGAATCCAGGAGGAGTGTGTCTCAGCAGAGGCTGGGCCTAGTCATGCTATGGATGGTGGTGTAGCTGATGCTGGGTCTAATCATGCTGTGGATGGTGGTGTAGCTGAGACTGAACCTAGTCAGGCTACAGATGGTGGTGTAGCTGATGCTGGGTCTAATCATGCTATGGATGGTGGTGTAGCTGAGGCTGGACCTAGTCATGTTGTGCTAGTGGATGAGGAGAGTATAGTGGGGAAGGGTAAGAGACTAGGTGGGGTGGAGGAGGGAGTCAGGCAGAAGAGGAAAAGGGGGCGAAGAAAGGAGGTGGGAGGGAAGAGGCTGGTGTGGTAAAAGGTACCAAGGAACATTTGCATGGTGCTGGGGGGGGTCCGACCAGAGAAAAAAGGCAGGTGGTCAGGATGGGAGATGATGAGGATGATGAGGAGGCCTTTTTTTCAGACTCTTCCTCAATGGGTCCAGAGTTGACAGCCAGTCAAGCAGAGGGGTCAATGTATACAATGAGGGAATTGTCAAGGTTGAATGAGATTAAGGGGAAAAAGGTTGACCTTGAGGCTTTTTTTTGCGATCTGGGAAGATCTGTAAGGTCAGTACAACGCACTGAAATATGAGGGGCATGGTGTCCTCTCACCCAGCAAACAGTTAAGGTTGAGGAAGTAGGTCACAACCGTGCCTAAAGGTCTACCTTCAGATTCTGTTTAGATGAATAGTTTTTTTTCTGGCACTGGTGCGTTTTGAGCTTTGCTATTGGTCTCTTTCTTTGCTGGCTTTTCTCCCACTTCCTATGGAGACTCTTCGGGTAGGCTCGCTTAACATCAATGGTGCCAGATATGCGGGAAAGAGGAGGGTGTTGGATGAATATATAAAACAAAAAAGTACAGGTGTTGTTTCTGCAGGAGACGCATAGTGATGAATGAAGTCGATTGGGCTGGTGGAAAGTTACTCCTCAAAGGACGTGTGTAGGGCTAGACGGCTTGTAGTAAAAGCAGAAATTAACAACATGGGTTTTGTCTTTATAAATGTGTATGTGCCTAACATAGGGAGAGAGAGGGGCCTTCTGTTTGGGTGTCTTAGACAGGAACTCTGACAGGTAGAGCCTCAGGAGATGCTGATGGTCGGCGGGGACTGGAACTATACAATGGATTTTATGAAAGCCAGGAATGGGCAGAAGCCTCATTCAGGATCAGTGGTGGTGTTAAGGGACATCATTAATCAGTTCGACCTAGTAGGTGTTTGGAGAACTAGACATCCTGACACAAGACAGTATACATGGGTGAAGGTCTTTGGAGCTAGGGTGAGTGCAGCCCGACTACATGTCCAGGAATCAGAGCAATAAGAGTAGGCTGTTGGGCGCTTAACGTTCTCCCTGTGGCTTTTTTGGATCGTCACATAACTATGGCTTGGCTATCTATTTCACCAGGGCCTCGGAAGGCATCCTATTGGAAGTTTAATGTAAAGCTCTTACAAGATGCCACTTTTTGCTCAGGTTTCCAGACTTTTTGTGAAAGGTGGGGGCAGCGAAGAGAGGAGTATGAGTCTCTGAGTCAATGGTGGGATGTGGGGAAAGTCCAAATTTGGCTTTTCTGTCCACAGTATACAGCTCTCTTATCCTCAGAGGCTCGGAGAGTATTCGGGAACTCAAGCATAGTATTAGTAAGATGGTGAGAGAGATGGTGGGGCAAAGCAAAGTAGGCCTCCAGGCTAACTTAGCTGAATTACTTAGGGACCTGAGCATTTTTTTCCAGGTTAAAGCAAAGGGAGCACTTGTAAGAGCTTGGTTCTCCATGCTCAAGGAGATGGATGCTCCCAGTTCCTTCTTCGGTTTGGAAAGACAGAGCTGTGAAGCCAAGGGTATGCATTGTCTACGGATGGCTAATGGGCGGGTGACCTCTGTAGTGGGGAAGATGTGGGTGTCACGCCTGCTCCCACTTCCCCTCTCTGGCACTCGAGGGTGCCAGGCTGCCCTTCATTACTCAGAACCTGTCACCATCATTACACGCATCTGCACTCATTGGACTCACCGGGACTCCATCAAGTTGTTGTTTACCCCCTCTATATCTGTCTGTTCCTTAGTTTTGTTCCTCATGTCAACATTATTGCCGTCGTGTTGGTTTGTTCCTCCTGTCCAGACGCTGTCCGTGTTTTGTTTGATGTCCGTTTTCCATTAAATGTTCACTCCCTGTACTTGCTTCTCGTCTCTAGCGTCGGTCAAATGCTGATACCACTATTTGAAGCATCAGGGAGTTCTTGTTTTTCGATTTTGGTGTTGACATCGGGTCTGGGTGCCGATGCCGGTGGAACCAGGGGTGCCTCAGCTGGTATGTCGGGCTTCCACGCCTTAGCTGGCTCGAGGTTTCCTTGCCTCGTTTGGCTCGGCAGGCTCCCATCCCACGTCATGTCTCAGCCAGGTCATTGGGCTCCTGTGCCTCAGCCGGTTAATCAGGCACCCCTCCCACATCATGCCTCAGCCAGCCCATCAGGCTCCCACGCCTTAGCCTGCTCGTCAGGCTCCCACGCCTCAGCAGGCTAGTCCAGCGCCCATGCCTCGGCCGGCCCATCAGGCTCGCCCAGGTGGGACGCCGGGTGACGCCCCTAGAGGGGGGAGGCACTGTCACGCCTGCTCCCGCTTCCCCTCTCTGGTGCTCAAGGGTGCCAGGCTGCCCTTCATTATGCACACCTGCCACTATCATTATGCGCTTCTGCACTTATTGGACTCACCTGGACTCCTTCACATTGTTGATTGCCCCCTCTATATAAGTCTGTTTCTCAGTTTTGTTCCAGACGCTGTCTGTGTTTTGTTTGATGTTTGTTGTCCATTAAATGTTCACTCCCTGAACTTGCTTCTTGTCTCCAGATTCTGTCCTTATAGCGAGAGCGGACTGTGGAGCTTTATACTGAGGTGTATAGGGCAGAACTGTGGGATCCTATGTGTGCTCAGGTTTTGTTTGCAGAACTCCTTAAGCTTCCCCAGTTGTCCCATGAACTGCAGAGGCCATAACCCAGATGTACCACCATGGCACCAAGCGGAATAATTGGACTGGACTTCTTTTGTGTGTTGTGTGAGTGTGTCGGGGTAGGAGAGTTGCCGATGTTGCAGCTGTAGAACCTTTTTAGGATCTGAGGACCCATGCCAAATCTTTTCAGTCTCCTGAGGACAAGACATATTGTGTACCGGGAATCTCAATCAAGGACAACTTGTTCTTAAATCAGGGACATGTTGGAGGTTCTAATGTGAACTTTGGACTGGTCTCTTTAGATCAAGAAAAGGCTTTTGAAAGAGTGGACCATGAGTATCTGTTTAATGTGATGTTTGGGTTTGGGGAAAGGTTTTTGGCCTGTGTGAAGATGTTGTATGGTGAGGCATCATGTATGGACAATGTGGGAGATGGGCTAAGTAGACCAGTCTGGGTGAGGCAAGGCGTTAGACGAAGGATGCCTACTATCAGGGCAGTTATATACAATTGCCATTGAGGAGACTGCAGGGAGTGTGCTGGACAGGCATGGGTGTGTTGACAGGCATAGCAGTGTTGGCGTATGCAGATGATGGTTTCTGTGATGGGCAGGATATGCAAGCACTAGAGAATAGTCTGAAGGTGTACGAGGGAGCTTCGTCAGCTAAGATGAACTGGTGCAAAAGCAAAGCTCTGTTATGTGGGGCATGGAGGGATAGGGCCCCCCCGCTGCTTCCGGGGGTTTGCAATGAGTTTGTGAAGGGCTTAAAATGGTGGGGGTGTACCTGGGCTCGGAGAGGTGGTTCAGGAAGGACTGGTAGGGGCTGTCACAGGCAGTGGTGTCAAGACTGGCCAGGTGGAAGTGGCTCCTCTCCCAAGTGTCATATAGAGGGAGGGTGCTGATAATCAACAACCTGGTGGCATCTTCCCTGTGGCATAACCCCCTCTCCGGTCTGCTTGCAAGCTGGTGGATTGTTTCTGGTCGGGCCATCACTGGCTGAGGGCTGCAGTGTTGTATATGTCCGTAAACGAAGGAGGACAGGGCCTGGCGGAACTGGAGAGCAGGGTGGCTGAATTCCGATTAAAGGCAGCACAGAGACTGCTGTACCATACTGACGTCAGCTGGAAAGAACCAGCACGCCCGCTACTGAGGAGAGCTGGCGGATTGGGTTTGAACTGGCAGCTGTTCCTCATGAGGCTGGAGGGGCTGAGTACAGCAGGTCTCTCAGATTTTTACTATGCGGTGCTGAAGGCCTGGCATCTGCTAAGATCCACATGAGAAGGGGGAGCCTGGGCTGTGGGTGTGGGAGAAGAATATCTTCCACAACCCAGCCATCCTTTTGAGATCGGTTAAGTCGGCCACCCTGCAGTTGCGACTGATGGCAGCTGGTTTACTAAGGCTGGGAGACCTGCGACTGCTGGGATAGGATGGGTGGAAAACCCTGGAAGTCCTGGCACAACAAACAGGACTAACATCTCTTAGGCTGCTGGAGAGATTCCTGGAGGAGGTCCAGGAGGCACTGTCTGAGACGGATAAGGAGGTGTTTGAGCGGCCAAATGGGGAGGGGCCACCAATGTTTCCGCCACTGCAGGTGACAGCAGAGACTGGGCACTGGCAACGGGGTCTGGAGGATTTTAACACTCCGAGCCCGGGGGAGTTCGAGGGGGTGGGAGCCCTCTACGACCTCTGCATTAAGATAAGGGACATTAGGAGCCTAACAGAACTGAAGGGGGAATGTGGGGCAGAGAGTATGGTGGATTTAAATGGAGGGGGCTCTACAAACTCCCAGTCACAAAGAGGTCAGGGGAACTCCAGTGGAGGGTTCTACATGGAGCCCTGGCCACTAACAGCTGGTTGGCACGGTTGAACCGGGAGTCGGACAGGGGTGTCCTTTCTGTGTCATGAATGAAACTAGGATTCATGTGTTTTCTGTGTATGCCAGGTTAATGCCATGAATGTCTCTGTTGGAATGTCTGTGTGAGAGGTTGGGGGTGGTTTTTACTGTTGGGATGTTTATAATGGGGTACAGGTATTCAAATAAGGAAAAGGCCAAATGTGTGTTGTTGAATTTTCTGTTTGCTCAGGCAAAGTTAGCTCTTTGGCTAACAAGGAGCAACAGGGTCAATAGTGGGGGGATAACACACCCTTTACTATTATGTAATGGGATGGTCTCTATAAAATGATAAACAGTGTGGAGATGTTTCAGGAGATATGGTGTGTTACAGGGGCTGTCGGTACAGCTGGGGGAGGATGGGTTGGATGTACGGTTATTGTGAGTATGCAGTACAGGGGAAATTCATTTTTTTAAGGGAGGGGGGTGGTGGAGAGGTTTTAATGAAATGAGAATGTATCATTAAAGAAATACCAAAAGTCAAACTCTCTCTCTCTCTCTCTCTCTCTCTCTCTCTCTCTCTCTCTCTCTCTCTCTCTCTCTCTCTCTCTCTCTCTCTCTCTGCATGCCAGTAAGTGTTTGGTGCATCCTGTTAATTGTATGAGTGAGTGTGATGTTGTGTAGAGTTTGTGGTTTTCCTTTTATGTTTCCTTTTCTTGGTGGTATCTTCTTCTTCCTCTGCATGATTAAGGTTATCATTGTTTTTATTTAGTTGTTGTGGTAAAATGAAGTCATATTGTTTTTCGTGTCGAAATTACCCTGGCTATGGCGAGGATGGCGACCCACATGGGGACGCCGTCCCTGTCACTTCTGCACGGCTTTAGGTGTGTTACTGAAGCTACTGTCACTGTGGAGGAGTTTCTGATCGCCGTAGGAGAGAAGGTAATGGCGTTTATTCCCAATGAGCTATTGTAGCGCGAGTTATTGCGGTTTGGAAAGTTTGCAAGTTCAATTAAGATTGTCCTGTTGGGTTGCCAACACCCGGCTTTGAAACAGGTTATGTCGTTTCGGCAACAGGTGTTTATGTTTTCAGACTCACCAGAGCAGACTTTGGAGTTAACTTCAGGGGTTTTTCTAGGCTCTGGTGTAATTCAGAAAAAGAACTGGGAAGTTGTAGTGGAGAAAGTGTGTGCCAGACTGTCAAGATAGAAATGGTTGCTACCCCAGCTGTCTTATAGGGGAAGGGTACTGGTAGCTAATAATCTTGCTGCTTCTACCCTGTGGCACAGACTAATGATTTTACAGCCACCGAGGGGTCTGATACAAGAGCTTCAGAGGTCCCTTGTCAATTTTTTCTGGTCTGGACAACACTGGATCAAAGCTGCAGCCCTGTACCTGCCACTGCATGAGGGTGGGCAAGGCCTGGTGGACATTTCTCCCAGGATCATGGCTTTCCGGCTTCAAGCAGCCCAGAGACTGTTGTACAGTGACGGTTCTAGCTGGGTCGACACAGCCTACACATTGATGAGGAGAGTGGGCTGTTTGGGCTTTGACAAGCACCTTATCCTCTTAAAGCTGGAGGGGGGTGATTTGTCTGGCTTGACTCCATTTTATGAGTCTGTTATGCCGGCTTAGAGAGTTCTTGTCAAGTCCTGTAAGGCCGGCACACCACCAGGGATGTGGCTTTTTGAAGAGCCTATTTTTTACAACACTGCCATCCAGTCCCATGCTCTGGGTTCAGCCAGCCTACATTCATGCCTGTTAGGTGTGGGATGTACTAAGCTGGGTCATGTCATGACTATCCTGACTTGGTCAGGTTACAGGAGACCACAACCCTACAGATGATCTCTCATCCCCAACAGAGGAGGAGAGATCTAGGGGTCTGAAGATGTGGGGGTTTTATGACCCCTCACGCCCCTGGTAAATCTCAGGCCACAGACAAATTCCTTTGTCCTGTTACTATGGAGAACCAGCCTCAGAACATTAAACATGAAATAAAGGGACATTGGAACAATGGTTTCCGTCAGCCACAATGGTAGTCATGACGATAGATGGAGTATGACAATGTATGTCATTTTTGTTTTGTTATTAAAGGTTAATAGATGACGTTATTACGAAAACATTGTAACGTGAAGAGTTTTCCTAGTATATGTTTGATGTTTACACATTGTACGTTATGTGGAAAATGTCCAAATCAAAGGGAATGTTTTGGTAAATGTTAAGTTGCTTAAAATTGGATTTGAGTGAAATCTAGACCTTGTCCTCATTAACTTGGTACGCCCAGATAATTGCCCTAAAGGCGGTTACGCCCACTTCTGTCCCAAGGGTAATAAAACCTGTGAGTAAAGAATTCACAGAGAAGACTACGTGACTAGTTTTCCCATGGTGCCCCAGGTTAATGAGTTAATAATTGCTTGATTAACTGAATCACGCAATTAGAAACGTGTAATCATTCGATGAGCAACAGTCGTCACATTAACTAGTACAGCGTCACGACAGTCATCTGATGCGGAGCAGGAGCAGATCGTTGGAGGAGCTGGGGAAAAGAGCGGGGATCCGATCATCTTACCTACTGAGGATGGTCGTCACTGAGGTCTGGGATTCCTCGCCAGTACTTCATCTGCAGTATGTGACTGACACTTCCAATTCTGATCGGTGGAAGGAGGGACCAGATTGTGTTCCCCCGCTGCGGGGGGGGTCATTCGAGGAGGACGTGGGAACGCTGCTTTCCTTCGATACCCCGGAGCTGGGGGAGTTCAAGGAGGTGGGAAAGAAGGTCATGTACAAAATTTGTGTAAAAGTGTCCCATGCCTCTTCCCTGGAAGGGGTAAAATCGACAAGGTGGGTGGGTGTGTTTGGGTCTAGATGCATCCCCAAAAGGCTGTTGGCGGTCGTTATACAAATTGCCTATTGAAAAGACGACAGCTGACCTCCAATGGAGGATAATACATGGAGCCAATATGTATCTGGTACACCTGGATCCGACAGTTGGGGAAGGGTGTCCATTCTGTACTGAGTCTGAAACTCTGGCAAATCTGTTCTTACAGTGTCCCAGGTTGGTCGGGATGATTGACCTGATCACTTCTTGGTTCTCAGATTTGGGAGAGGTATTCTCTTCCCAATTGTTTATATTTGGGCTAAAGTACAGGTTTAGTCGAAGGGGTGTAGATATTTTGCTTAATTTTGTGTTAGGGGCAGCTAAATTAGCAATATGGAAGACCCGAAAGAACAGTATTCGGGGACAGGGGTCTGTGGATGTGATGGGAATGTTGGCAGCGAGACTGACGGTTGAGTTTGCTGATTACAAACTGGTTAACAATATTGATCTGTTAATGAGTATATGGGGTATTCAGAGGCTGTTGTGTTTAGTTATGGTGTAGGAGGATTTGGTTTTGTGTTTTTAATTGATGTGTAACTATGGTTTTGTATGAGTGTTTATTGTGTTGTGGCTTCCCAGACCCAATAAAGATGATTTAAAACTCAATCTCTCTCTCTCGTTCGCTCTCGCTCTCTCGCTCCCTATGTGTGTGTGTGTGGATAATGGTGTGATGGTGGAGAAGAGTGCCCTGGGGGGTTTTCTCAACCGACTGGCTATGTCTGTGTTGGAGAGGAAAGCAGAGAGACGCCAGCGCAAAAGTTTCCAAAAGTTTAAAAATATAAAAAAATACTCCTTTTGTCGAACTGTATTCCATATAAGGCATCCAGACTTTATGTAAGTTTCCCAGTATAAATCGTGTAGGAAATCTAATGATACATAACATGACATTCCTGCAACCCATTGTGACATTGTGGGAGGATAACCAACCTTCCAATTAATGGCAATACATTTCTTAACAACTATAAATACTTGGTTACATACGTAGTTTCCTTTTACAACAGTCTCACTCCATTTCCATACAAAAACAGGGAGAAGGGATAATCTTCATAGACATGCTTGTCACGCCTTGGTCATTGTATCTTGTGTTTTTGTTATATGTTTGGGTAGGCCAGGGTGTGACATGGGTTTATATGTTGTATTTCGTATTGGGGTTTGTATTAATTGGGAGTGTGTATTATTAGGGGTGTGTCTAGTTAGGCTTGGCTGCCTGAGGCGATTCCTAATTGGAGTCAGTTGATTCTCGTTGTCTCGGATTGGGAACCGTATTTAGGTAGCCAGAGTGCGCGTTGTATTTCGTGGGTGATTGTACCTGTCTCTGTGTTAGTCACCAGATAGGCTGTATTAGTTTCACTCTGTTTGTTGTTTTCTTCTTCAGTTATTTCATGTACCGCATTATCTTCATTAAAAGTCATGAGTAACCTACACGCTGCATTTCGGTCTGACTCTCTTCAAACAACAGACGAACTACGTTACAATGCTGAGATGAAAGAACATACTCTATGCCAGAATTCAGCCAGCCTTCTCAAGACCATAACATGCAAATACAGTGAGCTCCAAAAGTATTGGGGAGATGACACACTTTGTTGTTTTAGCTCTGTACTCCAGCACTTTAGTAAAATGACTATGATACAAAGACTATATGATGTTAAATTGCATACTGTCAGTTTTAATTTCAGGGTATTTTCATCCATATAAGGTGAACCATTCAGAAATGACTGCACTTTTTGTACTTGCCCCCCCCCCCCATTTTAAGGGATCAAAAGTACTTAGACAAATTCACTCATACAGTGCATTCAGAGAGTATTCAGACGACTTCACTTTTTCCACATTTTGTTACGTTACAGCCTTATTCTGAAATGGATTGCATTTGAACAAATTCTCATCAATCTACACCCAATAACCCATAATAACAAAGTGAAAAATGTTTTTTATCATTTTTTTACAAACAAAAAAAATGCAATAATGAAATATCTTATTTACAGAAGTAGTCAGACCCTTTGCTATGAGACTTGAAATTGAGCTCAGGTGCATCCGGTTTCCATTGATCATCTTTAAGATGTTTCTACAACTTGATTGGAGTCCACCTGTGGTAAATTCAATTGATTGGACATGATTTGGAAAGGCACACACCTGCCTACTGTATATAAGGTCCCACAGTTGACAGTGCATGTCAGAGCAAAACCAAGACATGAGGTCAAAGGAAGTTTGGAACTATCAACACTCTTCCTAGAGCTGGCCACCCGGCCAAACTGAGCAGTCGGGGGAGAAGGGCCTTGGTCCAGGGAGGTGACCAAGAACCCGATGGTCACTCTGACAGAGCTCCAGAGTTCCTCTGTGGAGATGGGAGAACCTTCCAGAAGGACAACCATCTCTGCAGCACTCCACCAATCAGGCCTTTATGGTAGAGTGGCCAGACGGAAGTCACTCCTCAGTAAAAGGAACATGGCAGCCCGCTTGGAGTTTGCCAAAAGGCACCTAAAGGACTCTCAGGCTGTGAGAAACAAGATTTTTTGGTCTGATGAAACCAAAATTGAACTCTTTGGCCTGAATGCCAAGCATCACGTCTGGAGGAAAAGAGGCACCACTCAATACCTGGCCAATACCATCCCTACGGTGAAGCATGGTGGTGGCAGCATCATACTGTGGGGATGTTTTTCAGCGGCAGGGACTGGGAAACTAGTCAGGATCGAGGAAAAGATGAACGAAGCAAAATACAGAGAGATCCTTGAAGAAAACTTGCTTCAAAGTGCTCAGGACCTCAGACTGGGGAGAAGGTTCACCTTCCAACTGGACGACGGCCCTAAGAACACAGCCAAGACAACGCAGGAGTAGCTTCGGGACAAGTCTCTCAATGTCCTTGAGTGGCCCAGCCAGAGCCCAGACTTGAACCCCATCTAACATCTCTGGAGAGACCTGAAAATAGCTGTGCAGCGACGCTCCCCATCCAACCTGACAGAGCTTGAGAGAATCTGCAGAGAAGAATGGAAGAAACACCCCAAATACAGGTGTGCCAAGCTTGTAGTATCATACCCAAGAAGACTCGAGGCTGTAATCGCTGCCAAAAGCGCTTCAACAAGTACTGAGTAAAGGGTCTGAATACTATATATTTCAGTTTTTATTTTATATAAATTTGCAAAAATCTCTAAAAACCTATTTTGCTTTGTCATTATGGGGTATTGTGTGTAGATTGATGTGGGAAAAATCTATTTAATCCATTTTAGAATAAGTCTGTAACGTAACAAACTGTGGAAAAAGTCAATGGGTCTGAACACTTTCCGAATGCACTGTGATGTGTTGTGCCATTTTGGAGTCACTTTTATTGTAAATTAGAATATAATATTTCTAAACACTTCTCCATGAATACCGATAATCCTGAATGAATTGGGAATATTGATGAGTGAGAATGAAAACAACAGGCTTAGTTTGATCTTGTCATATTCTCCCAGCATATACAGTTGTAGACAAATACACTCTGTCTACAAAAGTATGTGAACACCCCTTCAAGTTAGTGGATTTGTCTATTACAGCCACACCCGTTGCTGACAGGTGTATAAAATTGAGCACACAGCCATGCACTCTCCATAGACAATCATTGGCAGTAGAATGGTATGTACCGGAGAGCTCAGTGACTTTCAACATGTCACGGTCATAGGATGACACCTTTCCAATAAGTCAGTTTATCTCATTACTGCCTTGCTAGAGCTGCCCCAGTCAACTGAAAGTGCTGTTACTGTGAAGTGGAAACATCTATGAGCAACAACAGCTCAGCTGCGAGGTGATAGGCCACACAAGCTCACAGAACGGGACTGCCTAGTCCTGAAGCCCGTAGCACGGAAAAATCGTCTTTACTCGTTTGCAACACCCACTACTGAGTTCCAAACTGCCTCAGGAAGCAATGACAGCACAAGAACTGTTCATCGGGAGCTTCAGGAAATGGGTTTCCATGGCCGTAAAGCTGGTGTAAAGCTCTTCGCCATTGGAGTCTGGAGCATGCTGAAATGCATTCTCTGAAGTGATGAATCACGTTTCACCATCTGGCAATCCGACGGATGGATCTGGGTTTGGCGTCTGTCAGGATAACACTACCTGCCCCAATGGATAGTGCCAACTGTAAAGTTTGGTGGAGGAAGAATAAAGTTCTGGGGCTGTTTTTCATGGTTCGGGCTAGGCCCCTTAATTGCAGTGAAGGGAAATCTTACAGCATGCAATGACATTCTAGACAATTCTGTGCTCCCGACTTTGTTGCAACAGTTTGGGGAAGGCCCTTACCTGTTTCAGCATGACAATGCCCCCCCCCCCTCCCCCGGTGCTTAAAGCTAGATCCATACAGAAATTATTTGTCAAGATAACTGTGGAAGAACTTGACTGGGACTGCACCAAAGCCCTGACCTCAACACCATCAAACACCTTCGGGATGATTTGGAACACCGACTGCGAGCCAGGCCTAATCGCCCAACATCAGTGCCTGACTTCACTAATGCTCTTGTGGCTGAATGGAAGCAAGTCCCCGCAGCAATGTTCCAACATCTAGTGGAAACCCTTCCCTGAAGAGTGGAGGCTGTTATAGCAGCAATGTTACAACATCTAGTGGAAAGCCTTCCCAGAAGAGTGGAGGCTGTTATAGCAGCAATGTTACAACATCTAGTGGAAAGCCTTCCCAGAAGAGTGGAGGCTGTTATAGCAGCAATGTTACAACATCTAGTGGAAAGCCTCCCAGAAGATTGGAGGCTGTTATAGCAGCAAAGAGGGACCAACTCCATATTAATGTTCATGATTTTGGAATCAGATGTTCGACGAGCAGGTGTCCACATTCTTTTGGCCATGTAGTGTATACTGGCACCCTCGCCCTTTTCTCAAATAATTCCCTATGTCTTCAAAAATAATTTGAAATTTAAAAAAGACATTTGGTTTCCACATCTTGCTATTGAATTTTCAACATTCCAGGACCATTTTTTCTTTGTAATTTTAAGATTATATTATTTTATTAGGAAATAAAGACAAATGGCATGGACAAAATTATTGACATCCCACAGTGGAATGCCTTCCACTGTGGAAGCCTAGTCCTTGGTTGCACAGCTTTTGGCCAAGATAACTGCCAACAATCGCTTATTGTAGTCATCAATGAGCTTGCTGCATGTTTATACGGATCATTTGGCCCGTATAAACAATTCTTCAACTACAGCGCCCGATGTTACAGGAAGGCCAAAAAGATCATCAAGGACAACAACCACCTGAGCCACTGCCTGTTCACTCCACTACCATCCAGAAGGAGAGGTCAGTGCAGGTGCATCAAAGCTGGGACCGAGAGTCAGAAGCTATTTTTCAATCTCAACGCCATCAGGCTGTTAAACAGCCATCACTAACACAGTGAGTTGGCTGCCTACATACAGAGTTAAAATAAATGGCCACTTTAATAAATGGATCACTCGTCACTTTAATAATGCCACTTTAATAATGTTTACATACCTTGCATTACTCATCTCATATGTATATACTGTATTTTATACTATCTATTGCATCTTGCCTAAGCCGCTCGGTCATTGCTCATCCATATATTTATATGTATATATTCTTATTCCACTCCTTTACTTAGATTTATGTGTATTAGGTAGTTGTTGTGGAATTGTTAGATTACTTGTTAGATATAGCTGCACGGTCGACGCTAGATGCACAAGCATTTCTCTACGCTCGCAATAACATCTGCTAACCATGTGTGTGTGTGACGAATAACATTTGATTTGAATTTAAGCAGCGTCTCTCCCACTGGATTGTGGCGGCCATCTCCCTGGCATGTAGCAGCAGGGGGCAACGGGTACCGAGCAGTGTACGCGCCCACTCCACCAGGGCTCTGGTGGCGTCTTGGGCATTGTTTAAAGGGTTAACAATGGGAGATATTTGTGCTGTGGAGAGTTGCTCATCACCACACACTTTGGTGAGGTTTTATCGCTTGGATGTCACTCCTCCCAGTATTGCCCACAGGGTGTTTACAGCTGGGACAGGGGTAAGTCACTAGCCAGCGGACCATGTGCCCAATACCCAGAATGCCGTAGCTGGTGGGGTCAGGAATGGGTCGTCTGCAATAGGCCGTTTAATTTAAGTTTTTCCCTACAACACATTTTACAGCACATTTTACAACATTACCAAGCAGGGATCTCAGAAAGTGACCCTTGAGATCCTCAAAGGCTCAGTGACATCACATAAGAAGAACAATTTGCTCATATTTAGAATGTCTTTACCCTCCACCAATAATGTGAGCATCAACGAAATGGAGACATGGAAAGAGAGAGAGGTCAAAAGCTAAATGTGGATATCGCCAGTCACCACATTTATCTCTTTCTCCATCTCCACCGGGCCGAGTTGGAGAAGATGGATGACATTTGGTTCGAGATTCCTACTGAGGCTTTGAATGATGCTATGGGATACACGGAAGAGGATGTTAACCTGTGAGTATTTTGGTTAGAGAATGACAGCCTGTTCCCGGTAAAACAACAGTAACAACTACATCTCAGAGATAACTAATGAAACAGACCTGCCCTCATAACACATGTAGAAATATGTGACTCACCACCTGAATTCCGTTTTATGTAGCAACATTTGAATTTGGGCTTTTTACATTGGTAAAAAGTAGAGACTCAGAGCTACAAAATGGTATATCATACACTGCATTTTTAAGGAGCAATTGGAAAGTAATTCTGCTTTGAAAATTTCAGGACATCCTCAAAAGCACAGAAAAACATCTGTGGTACTTTCTCATTTAACTCCAGTATGTGAATCATGTAGTGACAACACATTGGTACAAACATACACTGATGGAGTGCACTTGAATAAAGCCCTTCAGCAAACTGCATCGAGACAGCCTGTTATGGAAAGTAGCTCCATTTGAGCATGTTGACAGTTTCCTGGAAAGACCCAACCACCACTTGTATCTCTGTCATCTATGTAAAGTTACAATGCAAACGTCTGCCTGCTCCACCACTATTCATTGTCATGCTACGATGCTAGCTACTAGTCACACTATGCTCAAAATACACTACAATACAGCCTGTTGATTTAACTTCAAATAAAAGAGAACAAGTTTACTGAGAAATATGTTGTTGCTTGTTGTTATGACTCAAATATCATGCCCAGTGCCTATAGAAATGTATATATGGTTCTGAGGAAAACTGAGGACCACAATATATATATATATCCTCTCTTCTGATCCATACTAGGTGGTGGAGAACAACACTGAGCTCCTAAACAGTCGAGTGGTATCCGTCGATGTGGGAGAGGACATCTCAGGCCTCAGTAACAACATTAATATCATGTTCCGCTTCCAGAATGCATCAGTGGTTAGTGAGCAGTACATATTTACATCACAATCAACCATCAAACTCTCTTTTTGAAATATTTATCATATTTTTGCTCTTTCACCTGTCTGCAATCTATCAATTGCTTGACAGCTCCAAAAATTCATGTTTATGATATGGTGTGGATTGGAATAGGAGAAGGGGACTAATCAGGTTCTATTCTCTTTGATAGGAAAACAAATCACTAGCATGTGTGTTCTGGGATGGTGAAAATGGTAGTATTACTTATTAACTAAACAAAATAGTTTTTTGAAGCACTATACACAACAAAATGATATGTTGAAAATATTTTGCTGTGTCTCTTTGTTTCACAGGTAAAGTTGCACATTGGAATTCCTCTGGATGTGTCACTGAGAAGAAGGACAATGAAACAGTGTGCTCCTGTAGCCACCTCTTCGCTGTGCTCATGGTGAGAAATCATGTGTTGTGACCTCACTTTAACATTCTTTCGATCAATCGATTAGGGGCTTGATTCAAATCGTATTGTCGGAAGATCTGCGGTATGGCGCGATTTAAATTTAAGTGCAATGTTCCCGTGTTTCGCGGAGACTCCATTCACGCTAAGTGACTTACGCGTCCGATCAATCTGAAATTACCTTTACATTTCAATCGTGCTATATCAAGATACGGACTGATTTAAGCCCAACGTTGAACACTCAATCAAAGTGTGACCTAGCCACTGTGTGCGTGTGTTGACGGCAGTCTCCGGGCAGTGTCTCTCGTGCCAGTCTGAGTTCCTCCTCTGTGTGGTTGCTGACGTTGTTGTCCAGGGTGTGCTGTGGAATATCCTTCTGTTTCCTGAGTCTGACCCTCCTCATCCACCTCAGGTCAGAGTCAACCGACAAACTAATACTTATGTCCACGACATGCAAACCGCGAGCCACCACACACAATGCCTCTCAGACAGAATATCCTCATTGGAAAAAAACAAGTTTTGAGATTCAAAGTACCCTTTTTACATCAGCAGTTGTCATACAGTGCTTTCACAGTAACCTGACCCCAGAGAGTTAGTAGAAGGAACCTAGATAGGAACTGCCATAACAATGAGATTTGCTATATTGTTGATTTTGACAATAGATTTAATTCTAACTTCCCTTCCTCCACAACGGGTAAATCCGATGATTCCCTGTGCATCCACATCCACCTCCGTTGTTGTGCCTCAACCTGACCTGTCCCTAATCTCTTTCAGGAATACCTGGCGTAGTAGTTACCATAATTGTCACTTGTGGCAAATATGGAGAACACAACAAATACCAGCAAGACGGTGGTGTTGTTAAAATGTTAAAAGTAATATCGTGATAATTATATGGATTTTCAGATCACCAATGACCCTCTTTCTCTCTGTAGAAAACTGACTGACTGTGTCCCTGTCTTTATATGTATGTGACTGTGTCTGTGACTCTCCCCTTCTCTCCCTCTCCCTCTCCCTCTCCCTCCCTCTCCCTCTCCCTCTCTCTCTGTTTGTAGGTGCTGGTTGACTGACTCTGCTCTGGCCACGGTATCCTTTTCGTACTTTGTGCTGACATTCGTGGTGAACGTGCTGTGCTTTGGGTCTGTGACAGTGAAGGTGGTGAGGGCCCACCGTCAGAGTCCTGTCCTGAGGGAGAGGAGTATGAGCAGGGGGACAGTACTCAGTCTGCTGGGTCTGGCCTGGCTCCTGAGGGTCTCCTGGGGGGTCCTGCTCTTCCAGTTTGGCCCCCTGAAGGAGACAACCTTCTACATCTTCTGCACTGTCAACTCTCTCCATGGTGAGATAAGAAACAGCCCTTATTCTCGTTCACAGCAGGTAAACACGCATGTACACATACAAACACCGTAGTCGATTTGTGCGGGAGCGCACTCCGATGCAAAGTCGATGATACAAATCAGCATGGTAATTCAACTGATGTTAATCTTATAGTACATAGATCTAGGGGCATGGAAAACATATTTACATTGGTCTATGTAAAAGCATGCCTTTATAAAACACTGTAGGTAATGTCCTGGTTGTGGCACTGATACCAGATTAACAACCCAGTCAAGTAACGTGGTCTATGGTCAGGGACCGACAGTACAGTTTGTTCTATTACACCACCGTGAGTCACTATTGTATAGAAAGACAGACGTATCATCTTGTAATTCAGTCAAAAATGCTTATTACAACCTACAGGCCTCTTCCTGTTTCTACGCAATTGGTCTTTAACTCGGCCAGAGAAAGAATCTGTCTCCACGGCAACCACTGCAACCTCTTCAAGGGCGATGCATCCAGCTGAGGCCAGTCCCTGACTAACATGGTTAAACCTTTCACTACTAATACCACTGCTCCCATTTTATTACCACAGAAGCACAATATTTAGTATGTAGGTTTTTAACATACCACTACAGGCAAACATAAGCATAAATGAAAGCGTAATCACAAATAAAAATGTGTTTCCAGGTTTGCTCATAAGCTTACTGTGCTCATAACAACATATATGATTTTTAAACTTTTCAATGTTGTGCTGTTTATTTCACTTTTTTGTTGTGCATTCCATGCATATTCACTTTTGATGCGTATAGTCCCAGGCAAATACCCAACATATCAATTAGGTTCAAATGATTTTCATCCTCGTCTCTGAAGAGACGTAAAATACGTTTGGCTATCCGATCTATCACTCGCCGTTGTGCGTGAGGGTAAGATGGAGTGATCAGCTGTCAACTGGTGCCTTTCCGTTTCTTTGATTGCCATCAAAAATCCTCTGAATGACAATGTCCGTTTGTAGTCCAACTGTTTCATTTTGGATAACGTTGATGTCTTTGGTTTTTGCAGAACAGACCTACAGTATATAGCCTCCTAGCCTTTGGGATAGCTGAGGTAACATTAAGCCTATGTCAAGTAGATGGTACCTTATCATAACATAACTATATTTGCCGGGATGTGAATTGAAGTGTTACAAAATTATTTATTTTTTGATTGTGTCATTTGTGTCATTTGTGTAAATGATGTATTTGCGTGTCATTGCCAGGTGTGTCATTGCCAGGTGTGTCATTGCCAGGTGTGTCATTGCCAGGTGTGTCATTGCCAGGTGTGTCATTGCCTGGTATGGCATTGCCAGGTGTGTCATTGCCAGGTGTGTCATTGCCAGGTGTGTCATTGCCAGATGTGTCATTGCCAGGTGTGTCATTGCGTATGCAAGAACACTGAAGACAAGCAACTCAAAAAGATGCCGTATTATTCTTGTTTATGGATAATAAAGAATATTATCTCCCTAGATAAGCATTATTGTTTTCAGTTTTCATCGCTTTCAGAGTACAAGTACAATTTTACTGTAGGCTGTAAACTGCCCAGACCATGTCATTTGAATAATGACGCAAAAGCCCTGTGAGTTGAATGTTTCATTCCATTTGGATCAGTTGTGGGTCTCCTCTCTGCACGTTATAAGGTCTAGAAAGGCACAGTGGCAGGCCAGTCTGTATTTTTACTTCTGATACTGATTAGCTGTCTTTTGCCGATCGTCATTCTCCCTAGTCGGCATTCAGAAAGTATTCATACCCCTTGACTTATTCCACATTTTGTTGTGTTACCGCCTGAATTCAAAATGTATTCAATATATATTTGTTCTCACCCCTCAACACACAATACCAAGTAATGACTAAGTAAAAAAATGTATGTTTTTAGAACATTTTGCAAATGTTTTGAAAATGAAATACAGAAAAATAAAATGAACACAGGGGCACAACTTTTTTTTAGAAGTGGGTGAACATAACCTGCCTTGGGGATCGGCCTTTTTGGCATCTAAAGCTCATTTCCTGCATTTCTACACAATCTAACATGACTCATGGTCTTTCTGGTCGTCTCTAAGCAAAAAAATGCCCACAGTCATCAAGCTAGGGAAGAGATTATATGTTTATGTGATTGATAAGACTGAACTAGATCAAATGTAATTCAATAATCAATATTGTGTTGCACCTTCAACCAATAGCCTAACAAATGAACAACTCTGTAAAAAAATTAAGTACAACTACTTTTGGTTGACTTTATCAAGACATCCTCTATGTCAAATTTCAGCCAGACCACCCAGCCAGCCCGAGCCACCTGCACGCCCGACCCTCACCTGTCTAGTCAATAACTCTACTCTCTCCCCAACACAATTTCCTTACCACCTTTTTTTTCCCAAGGGAAAGGTTTGATTTTTTTTTAAACCATAAAACACTTATTTTGTCCTACTGTATTCCACGTAAGGCATCCAGACCTTATGAAAGTTGCCCAGTATACCCTTAATCTTGTAATAAATCAAATCTAGTGAGACATAACTTGACATTCCTGCCATCCATTGTGACATTGTGTGAGGATAAGCAACCTTCCAATTAATGGCAATGCATTTCTTAACAGCTATGCTATAAATTATAGTTTACATAGTTACTTCTGATAACAGTCTCCAGTATGAACATTTCAGTAAAAACAAAACCAGGGAGACGGGAGAATCTGTAGACATAATGAGATAAAAGAACATCCTCCTTGCCAGAATTCAGCCAGCCTTCACAAGACCATAACATATGCAAATACAGTGAGCTCAAAAAGTATTGGGACAGAGACCATTTTTGTTGTTGTTCCAGCACTTTTGAAATGAAATTGTACAATGAATATGAGGTTAAAATGCAGACTGTCAGCTTTAATTTGAGGCTATTTTCATCCGTATCAGGATTAGAAATTACAGCTCTTTTTGTACGTAGTCCCCACATTTTAGGGGATAGAAAATATTGGGAAGAATTCACGTATACACTAACATGAACAAAAGTATGTGGACACCTGCTCATCGAACATCTCATTCCAAAATCATGGGCATTAATATGGAGTTGGTCACCCATTTGCTGCTATTACAGCCACTCTTCTGGTAAGGCTTTCCTCTAGATGTTGGAACATTGTTGCAGGAACTTGCTTCCATTCAGCCACAAGAAGATTAGTGAGGTTGAGCACTGATATTGGGCGATTAGGCCTGGCTCGCATTCGGCATTCCAATCCATCCCAAAGGTGTTCGATGGCGTTGAGTTCAGGGCTCTATGCAGGCCAGTCAAGTTCTTCCACACCAATCTCAACAAACTATTTCTGTATGGACCTCACTTTGTGCACGGGGGCATTGTCATGCTGAAACAGGAAAGGGCCTTCCCCAAACTGTTTCCACAAAGTTGGAAGCACAGACTTGTTTAGATTGTCATTGTATGCTGATTTCCCTTCACTGGAACTAAGGGGCCTAGCCCGAACCATGAATAAAAGCACCAGTCAATGATTCCTCCTCCACCAAACTTTACAGTTGCCACTATGCATTCGGGCAGGTAGCGTTCTCCTGGCATCTGCCAAACCCCGATTTGTCTGTCAGACTGCCAGATAGTGAAGCGTGATTCATCACTCGTTCATCACGTTTCACTGCTCCAGAGTCCAATGACGGCAAACTTTACCACACTCCTGCCGACGCTTGACATTGCATATGGTGATCTTAGGCTTGTGTGCATCTGCTCGGCCATGGAAACCCATTTCATGATGCTCCCGACAAACAGTTATTGTGCTGATGGTCCTTCCAAAGGCAGTTTGGCACTCAGTAGTGAGTGTTGCAACCGAGCACAGCACTCGGCTGTCCCGTTCTGTGAGCTTGTGTGGCCGACCACTTCTCTGTGAGCTTGTGTGGCCGACCACTTCTCTGTGAGCTTGCGTGGCCTACCACTTCTTTGTGAGCTTGCGTGGCCAACCACTTCTCTGTGAGCTTGTGTGGCCTACCATTTCTCTGTGAGCTTGCGTGGCCTACCACTTCTCTGTGAGCTTGCGTGGCCTACCACTTCTCTGTGAGCTTGCGTGGCCTACCACTTCTCTGTGAGCTTGCGTGGCCTACCACTTCTCTGTGAGCTTGCGTGGCCCACCACTTTGCGGCTGAGCCGTTGTTGCTCTTACACGTTTCCACATCACAATAACCGCTCTAGCAGGGAAGAAATTTGACGAACTGACTTGTTAGAACGGTGGGGTCCTACAACGGTGCCTCGTTAAAAGACACTGAGCTCTTCAGTAAGGCCATTCTATGCCAATGTTTGTCTATGTATATATAGTGTAACTTAAACCGATGAAAGCTGAAGAGATCCAGAGACCCTTCCAGCTGAGGGCCGTAACTACACTGAACAAAAATATAAACTCAACATATAAAGTGTTGGTCCCATGTTTCACGAGCTTAAATAAATGATCCAGAAATGTTCCATATGCACAAAAAAACTTATTTCTCTCAAATTCTGTGCACAATTGTGTTAACATCCTTGTTAGTGAGCATTTCTCCTTAGACAAGATCATCCATCCACCTGACAAGTGTAGGATGATTAAACAGCATGAAGCTGATTAAACAGCATGATCATTACACAAGTACACCTTGTGCTGGGGACAATAAAAGGCTACTCTAAAATGTGCAGTTTTGTCACACCACACAATGCCACAGATGTCTCAAGTTTGTGGGAGTGTGCATTTGGCATGCTGACTGCAGGAATGTCCACCAGAGCTGTTGCCAGAGAATTTAATGTTCATTTCTGTACGTCGTTCAAGAGAATTTCCAACCGGCCTCACAACCGCAGACCACGTGTATGGTGTTGGTTGCTGAACAGAGGGGAAAGGGGTGCCCCATGGTGGCGGTGGGGTTATGGTATGGGCAGGCATAAGCTACAAACAAACACAATTGCATTTTATCAATGGCAATTTGAATGCACGGAGATATAGTGATGAGTATTCCTGTGCAAGCACACAGACAGTGTGGTGAAGAAGGCACAACAGAGCCTCTTGAAACTCAGGAGGCTGAAAAAATCTGGCTTGTCACCGAAAACCCTCACCAACTTTTACAGGTGCACAATCGATAGCAACCTGTCGGGCTGTATCACCGCCCGGAACGACAACTGCACCGCCCACAACCGCAGGGTTTTCAGGGGAAACGCATCACTGGGGGCAAACTACCTGCCCTCCAGGACAGCTACAACACCTGATGTCACAGGAAGGCAAAAAAGATCAAGGACAATAACCACCCGAGTCACTGCCTGATCACCCGCTTCCATCCAGAAAGCGAGGTCAGTACAGGTGCATCAAAGCGGGGACAGAGAGATTTAAAAACAGCTTCTATCTCAAGGCCATCAGATTGTTAAACAGCCACCACTAGCACAGAGAGACGGCTGCCTACCTACAGACTTGATATCTTTGGCTACTTTAATAAATGGAGCACTAGTCACTTTAATAACGCCACTTTAAGAATGTTTACATCTCATATGTATATACTGTGTACTACACTATCTATTCTTTACTATTTATTGCATCTTAGCCACTCTGTCACTGCTCATCCATATATTTTATATAGATTTACTAGATTGTGTGGGGCAATTCAATGAAAATGTTCCTAATCTCTTTCAGGAATACCTGGCATAGTAGTTACCATAATTGTCGCTTGTGGCAAATATGGAGAATACAACAAATACCAGCAAGACGGTGGTGTTGTTAAAATGTAAGTAATATCTTGATAATTATATGGATTTTCATATCACCAATGACCCTCTTTCTCTCTGTAAAAAAAACTGACTGACTTTGTCCCTGTCTTTATATGTACGTGACTGTGTATCTTGTTTTCAACCTTCCCTCCCTCCCTCCCTCTCTCTCTCTCTGTATCTCTGTCTGTCTGTAGGCGCTGGTAGACTGACTCTGCCTTCTACTTCTTCTTCACCGTCAACTCTCTCCACAATGAGCCCACAGCCCCTATTCTCATTTATATTTACATTTACATATCAGGTGCACACAGGTGCATAAATAGTAGTCCTGTGTACGGGAGCACAATCCCATGCAAATTCAAGGATAAAAAGCTCATTGTGGTCATTTAATGACTCCATTGATTTACTTTTGCTATTAATGTAATAGTACATAGATCTAGTAAGTAAAGGCAAGCCATCATAAAACACTTTAGGTAATGTCCTGGTTGTGGCACTGATACCAGATTAACAACCCAGTCTGATACTGTGGTCTATGGTCAGGGACCTAGGCTCTATTGCACCACTAGGTGTCACTATTGTATACAAAGACAGACATCATCTTTAAAGAGCAGGTATTCCCAAACTGGGGTACGCATAACCCCAGGGGAACACGCAATGTCGCCGAGGGTACGCCCAATACATTTATAAACTGTTTCTTCACATTTTCAAACAGTCCATTTCTATTTTCCAAAGGGGCTATACATTTGAGTGAGTTTTTCCCCCCGCCCGAGTAGCCTCATTTCACTGCCAAAAATAAAATCAAAACATTTAGTGTTCAGCGAAATAACGACACAATGTCAAATACAGGTAACCTAGTCAAATAATTAACATCCAATCACATTAACTGTTACTCTCTCACGGGAATTCCACTAACGGTCCGTATGTAGCCAAACGTAGCTGCTGCTTATTCCGTTTGCTCGAAAATGGATAAATGGTTAAAAAAAAGTAAGGCTCGCGTCCATAGAGACACATACCAGCTCTACTAACACAGCCAAAACACCAGCTCTGTGTCGGCTATCACTGGTTAACGCGTGATCTGATGCAATCTAAACATAAGTGTGCTCATAATATAATATATATACTATAATATATATATATATATATATATATATTATTTAATTTACTTTTTTATTTTATATTCTATTTTTAGCACTTTCTGTTTAGCATTTTTTCCATTTAGCTTTGGTTAAAAAAAAATATAGATTTCAATGTGCGAAAGGTGATACGCTTACATTGAAATTACAATGTGATGAGGCAGGATAAGGAAGCCACAACCATTCTTTACAGTGTATTTTTTTATTCATTTTTTATTGAAAAACTGCAAAATGTTAATAACACAAACATTACAGGACACACATGACATTTTGTTAAAGGAATTCATGCAACAGGGGTTTTAATGGAGACATGCTCATAGCAGACCTACATCAGAGTCCTAGGCGCTGAGCCCACACAATACTATAGTCTTAAATTGCCTGTTTAGTGTGGCCTCCCAAAATCCCACCACGTGCCTCACCCAAAGGAAATGCACAGAGACAGAGCTAAGTATGTTACGAGACGGATAACAATTTATTGTAATAATGTTTTAATTTCATGATCAATTTAAGCACTATTCCCATTTTTATAGGGACTGTGTGGGGCTGTAACTTCCAGATTGATGAGAAGGTTAAAGCTCTCAGAGAAAAGTAACAAGGCCCTAGCCAGGATAAACCCCGATGGAAAGGGGGTTTTAAACTTTGTTTCCATTGAACATGCAAACAAATTAAAGCATTTTAATGAATTATATGAAGAGTGCCTTGGTCCTCCTTTCTTTTTGGAGAGGAGAGGAAGTTGGGTTTAGAAGTTCTCCATTAGGTGCAAACAAAACTAAAGAGATACCAGGAATAGTACAATGAATATATACCAATAATTTGACATGAAGAGTTGCTCAATGTGACTGTAATGTAATGGCTTGTATAGAGGACAGCCTTTCTTTCTTCTGCGGGTGGCCGTCTTTTAAGTGCTCCGATGCTGTGAATGGTTTGACTGAGGAATCACACATTGTGGTGAATGTCTGAAATAAATGTCTGAATGTCTGAAATGTGCTTTGAATAATTCAACTCTTAAACTTTCTGAACACACATTTAGCCGATTTATTAACATGTAGGAGGAACATGTTTGAAATTAAGGTCCCTCAGCTTGTCCAAGTCATTCCTCACCAGCCGAAGTAGGTTCCTAAACCTAACAAGACTGTGCTGGACAACTGGCAAACAAAGATAGCAAAATATGTTTTATATTTTTCAAAAATTCTGGTGGAAGGGATTATTTGTAGACAGTTGGCTTGGCCCACAATCTAGTCCACTAGCAGTTGTAAAATGTAGTTAAAGTATTGTTAAATATACAAACGTGCAAGTGAATTGTATGTGACACGTGAGGTTAAGTTTGCATCTGTGTTCCTGCTACGTCGTGGTATTGATGCTAAATAACATGCACGTTGGGATTTCTGTGGAAACAACCCAGTGTCAACCACAAAACTAAGGAGTGATCCAACCTGTCTGTGAAATGATTTACAAACATTGTAATAAAACAATATTTTCACCACCACAAAAAAAAAGATGTTCAATTCATCATGAGATATCCAGTCCTGTTGCAATTCTTATCCAGGAGGGATTTGGCCCATAGAATTGTTATGAAAAAAACTGTACAAGCACTTTCTATGATGTCACTTGCTGTCTGATGAAAACCAAACTTAAAATGTTTTTCCCAATTTAAAAATATATATTTTTTATTGAAAGCACTAACTCACCTCAATGTACTCTGAACATTTCATGACTCGAGAACAAATGAATCCTCTGGAAATGTCATCATTTTATGTTTGTTCATGGGAAAATAGGATCATCTTTTCAATTTCCTGAAACGTTGTTTTGGAGAGTGGGTTTTCACCAGATGGCGACAACAAAAAAAGAGAACCAAGAGAAAGAGCAACGATGGAAACATACACAAAGTCTAAGGAGTTGTCAGGAGAGGAGGCAAAGGGGACTAAGTGGAATGAAACGTCATACTTTAGGACCCATGGAGGGAGTATGAAAACTCCTCCCATTCCAGAAGAATTGTATCAAATCCTTCCCCTCCATACATCATCCCCACGGTAACATCTCTCTTTCATCCAATCAGTAAAATCACTTAGATGACCCCATGATCAGGTGAATCTTTGATCTTTATTTCCCTGTGCCGAGTAATCGTCTCTGAAAATCTTCACCCACATACCTGGACAAACAAGTCCACCAACATTTCAATCTTGCCATCGTTGCACAGTATAAAAAATGTGTTGAGTGCATGCATTTCAAAGAAACGTCCCCCAAATAATCCCTGTCACAGAACATACACATCACACGCGCTCACACACACATCTAGAGACTACATGATGTGAAATAAATAGTTGTACTGTATATACAAGAGCCCAAGAGGGCAGCAACAACAACTCATGTATGTATACAGCCACACAATACATAGGGTAAAGATTAATGTTCAACAAAAAGCTTAGCCCTTTATGTTAACAGGAGATAAATAATACTGAAAGTGTAAATGTGTGTTTTATTGGATTCCAGCATTTAATAAGTAGCCTTAGACAGACTGTCCCACTCTGGCCAACTCAAATAAATAGCATTACACAATGTCCCTACCAAAACATCCTTGTCAATGAGATTCGAAAATTACCTCATTTTATAAGCTTCACGTACAATAACTTGAACAGTGGTGATATGCTGTGTGTGTGATATATATATATATATATATATATATATATATATGAAGTCGGAAGTTTACATACACCTTAGCCAAATACATTTAAACTCAGTTTTTCACAATTCCTGACATATAATCCTAGTAAAAATTCCCTGTGTTAGGTCAGTTACGATCACCACTTTATTTTAAGAATGTGAAATGTCAGAATAATAGTAGAGAGATGTATTTCTTTCATCACATTCCCAGTGGGTCAGAAGATTGCATACACTCAATTAGTATTTGGTAGCATTGCCTTTAAATTGTTTAACTTGGGTCAAACGTTTCGGGTAGCCGTCCACAAGCTTCCCACAGTAAGTTGGGTGAATTTTGGCCCTTTCCTCCTGACAGAGCTGGTGTAACTGAGTCAGGTTTGTTGGCCTCCTTGCTGGCACACGCTTTTTCAGTTCTGCCCACAAATATTCTATGGGATTGAGGTCAGGGATTTGTGATGGCCACTCCAATACCTTGACTTTGTTGTCTTTAAGCCATTTTGCCACAACTTTGGAAGTATGCTTGGGGTGATTGTCCATTTGGAAGACCCATTTGCGACCAAGCTTTAACTTCCTGCCTGATGTCTTGAGATGTTGCTTCAATATATCCACAATTTTCCTCCCTCATGATGCCATCTATTTTGTGAAGTGCACCAGCCCCTCCTGCAGCAAAGCACCCTCACAACATGTTGCTGCCACCCCCGGGCTTCACGGTTGGGATGGTGTTCTTCGGCTTGCAAGCCTCCCCCTTTTCCCTCCAAACATAACGATGGTCATTATGGCCAAACAGTTCTATTTTTGTTTCATCAGACCAGAGGACATTTCTCCAGAAAATACAATCTTTGTCCCCATGTGCAGTTGCAAACCAGTCTGGCTTTTTTTATGGCGGTTTTGGAGCAGTGGCTTCTTCCTTGCTGAGCAGCCTTTCAGGTTATGTTAATATAGGACTCATTTTACTGTGGATATAGATACTTTTGTACCTGTTACCTCCAGCATCTTCACAAGTTCATTTGCTGTTGTTCTGGGATTGATTTGCACTTTTCGCACCAAAGTACATTCATCTCTAGGAGATAGAATGCGTCTCCTTCTTGAGCGGTATGACGGCTGCGTGGTCCCATGGTGATTATACTTGTGTGATATTGTTTGTACAGATGAATGTGGTACCTTCAAGCATTTGGAAATTGCTCCCAAGGATGAACCAGACTTGTGGAGGTCTACAGTTTTTTTCTGGGGTCTTGGCTGATTTCTTTTGACATTTCTATGATGTCAAGCAAAAAGGCACTGAGTTTGAAGGCAGGCCTTGAAACACATCCAAAGGTACACCTCCAATTAACTCAAACGTCATTTAGCCTATCAGAAGCTTCTAAAGCCATGACATCCTTTTCTGGAATTTTCCAAGCTGTTTAAAAGGCACAGTCAACTTAGTGTATGTAATTTTCTGACCCACTGGAATTTTAATACAGTGAATTGTAAGTTAAATAATTTGTCTGTAAACAATTGTTGGAAAAATTACTTGTGTCATGCACAAAGTAGATGTCCTAACCGACTTGCCAAAACTATAGTTTGTTTACAAGAAATTTGTGGAGTGGTTGAAAAACAAGTTTTAATTACTCCAACCTAAGTGTATGTAAACTTCCAACTTCAACTGTATATTGTCGGAAGTTTACATACACTTACGTTGAAGTCATTAAAACTCGTGTGTGTGTGTATATATATATATATATCTCACTACAGGGTGCATTTGCTGGGTTATATCCAAGTGTCACAAATAAATACACAGTTGGAAATCTTAGTTCATAGTCAATCAAATACGCCAATGTTGAGATGGGTTTAAATAATTAGCATTATTAGTTGTAAACCCAATCTTATGCAAGAACTCTGTAGAGGGCAGGTTTTATACTGTACCCCCAGCTATAAATACATGTTTTTCTCTCTTTGTGCAACAGTCATCTACTAACTAACCCACCAGCAGTATCTAGGCTACAGCCCTAAAATAAAAGGACTCCATGTGAGGGTCCTCTGAGGCAGGTAACTTATGGACCCGCCCTAGATCTGTGCTTATCCCTCACATGACCCAAATTAAGAGCAATGCCTCCTGATTTATCAAAACACATTTAAAAAAAATGTTATCTTCAAGTGCAAACATGTCAAGAGCCATTTTGGTCAGGCGGTAACCCACCCCACACACCAGAAAGTCTGTGAAACTACAAACACGGGACATTAATAATGATTATCACAACTTCACTAGTTCATTATACTCTTGTGCCTGACAGGAAACTCAATGAGGAGCCACACTATGACACAGTCCGTGGTGTCTCCCTCAGACCGTGGACCTCCACAACAATGATGAGGTTCGAGGAAGTGGCTACATCTTTGTGACATTTACATTTTTAAATCTAGTTTATTATTTACCATGTCTAAATTCTCTCTTAACATTGGTTTTAAAGTGGCCATATGTCAGTAACTGTGTATTCCGTTCATGCAGTACACACACAGAGGACAGGGTTCCACTACCATTATGAACAGCCTTGGATGTCTTCAAAACCCAATGGCAGGAAACCAAGAGAAAACAACAAACGAAGTCATGACTTCAGAGGCATGTGGCCCTCCCTCCCTCCCTCCCTCCCTCCCTCCCTCCCTCCCTCCCTCCCTCCCTCCCTCCCTCCCTCCCTCCCTCCCTCCCTCCCTCCCTCCCTCCCTCCCTCCCTCCCTCCCTCCCTCCCTCACCTCTCTCTATCTTCCCAGAAAAATCTATGTCTATTTTCTTTATCAGACAGAACAGAATACAAGGCAAAGTCAGCTATGTTTGCTACAAGTTTTTTTTTTAAGTAAAAGAAAGAAAGATGAAAGACAAGTGGTCCATTGTTTCTCTGTGGAATTAGACCAGGTGTTTGTTTGGATGATAGTCCAGGGACAGTCTCTCTTCCACCCACACACACACAGACTTGGAAGCCAAGGCCAGTTCTTGGGAGGAAACTGTAGTCTTACATACGCGTCTGTCAGATTGAGGTTATGGGTTGGAGCTAGCGCCACAATCATTATCATGCTGGAACTGGATGGTAGGAAGGGGTCCTTCTGTTCTGACCCCCAATAAGAGCTATATGGGGACGTCCTGAGCCCGTAACATTGAACTTTGCTAAGAGCTGGCATGAGGTACAAGTAGAGGTCTTTCGCGAAGGGGGTTGAGGTGAATCCCGCCAGAAAAAAAACACGATTTCACAGGGGTTATCACATAAATCACATCCTTACAGCTCACACCCATCCTCCTCTGTTCCTCCTCCATGCCCACAGCAGAGTAGAGAGTGATGCACCATGCCACAATGTCAGCTCACTAAGAGGCAACATGCCACTGCCGGCTCACACAATGCACTTTGACCCCACAGTGAGGGATTCTGGGGGTTGAAGTTCCTTCAGGTAACCAGCCTTTGAAGAGAAGACAAGAGGCGCTGTCACGTCCTGCTTCACAGAGCTACCAGCTTTAGGGTAGGTCCTATGACCCCACCCCAACCTGATCGGCTGGAGGGTAGATGAGGGGGCTTGGAGTCGAGGTGAGCGCTGCAGAGAAAGGAGAATGGGAGGAGTGTTCGGGTACAGAGTAGGGTTGTGGTGGAGGAGGCTAGGGGTCTGCAATGCACCCCTGGGATCACTGGCTGGGGTAGGTGGGGTAGCGGACGGGGGAGTGTTGGCTGTGTGCCAGGGGCATGGTAGAGTGGCGTGGCTCTGAGGGCAGTCGGGTGGAGAGCAGGTCTGCATCAGCGCCAGTCTGAGAACCACCAAACATGTCACCTACAGGACAGGACAGGACACAAGAGACAGACGAGAAAAAGTCATGTCTACAGGTGCAGCCTACTCTATAAGCTTCTGTATGATTCGTTAAACTCCAGACCCCATGTTCATATTCAGACCAATGTTCCCATTCTAGCCCCAGTGCTGTGTGGTTGAGATTGTAGTCTAGGCTGTGGTTTACCATGGGCTGGGTCCATGCCCCCCTGAGTGCCAGTGATATGGTGCCAAAAGGCACTGCGGGGCAGGATGGCCGTGGGTGTACAGGGGTAGGAGCCCGTCTCAGAACCTTTAGACAACTGAGAGAGAAAAAATGATAAAAAACACAGTATTATATAACCACCAGAGAGAATACTTTGTGTGTGTGTGTGTGTGTGTGTGTGTGTGTGTGTGTGTGTGTGTGTGTGTGTGTGTGTGTGTGTGTGTGTGTGTGTGTGTGTGTGTGTGTGTGTGTGTGTGTGTGTGTGTGTGTGTGTGTGTGTGTGTGTGTGTGTAACTGTGCCCTACTCTGCTGTTCTTCTCCATCTCCATCAGAACTCTCTTGTGCTGCTCAGCGATGGCCAGGGTGGAGGAGTGGACTCTCTGGTAGATCTGTTCTCCCTCCCGCGTCTGGAATGTGTACAGGCCTTCTCCACTGTCACACATCCTGGAACACACCAACACACACTGCTCAGTACAACATGCATGTGTATACAGGCCTTCTCCACTGTCACACATCCTGGAACACACCAACACACACTGCTCAGTACAACATGCATGTGTATACAGGCCATAATATAGGTCGACAATTCACCATATGTAGATATGTTTTTTAAACAGTCCTTTTGCAGGCACACTGTATTTACCACAAATTGTTCTCAAGCGATTGACAGCCAATCGTACTGCATTCTAACCACCACCAGGGTGCAGTGTGGGACTACGTTCTCCCTACTGGCAGTACACTCTTATCTTTGTCCTTTGGGGGGCACCCTGCAAGTGGACCGAATCCTTTCTTTTCAAGTTTATCAAAGCGCAGGAGGAGATAAGAACGCCTCGCTCACCATTGATTTTCCTCTAATCTATTCAATCAATCTCTTTATGAGGCTCTCCGGGCAGGGCACCTGTCTGTCTGACTGTGTGTGTGTGTGTGTGTGTGTGTGTGTGTGGTGTGCACGCATGTGCGAGCATGAGTGTGTGCGGTCCGTATGCGTGTTTCATCAAGCGATCTATGGGCTAGGCACAGGCAACTGGTTACACAGTCCTGCTTTTCTGCAGCTTTTGCATTCTTCTCCCCATTCCTCACTCTCCATACCTCTCCATCCCTCCCTCCCTCCCTCAATGGGTGTCTCCCTCACCGTCCCGCCTCGAAGGTGAAGCGCGTGGCATCTCGTCCGTAGCGGCGCAGGGAGCAGAGAGGCCAGGTGACCAGTTTGGTGCGAGGGTTGTGGATGTCCCACAGGTAGATATTCTCATGGGTGATCTGCATCATACACTCCCCATAGATGTCCAGGTTAGGACAGGGCAGTAGGAACACATTGAAACGCTCTGTCAGGGAGACAGGAAGGGATATTACTAGTCTTAGTTCAGCATGACATACCACACATTATAAAGTGACTCAGGACCCGTATCCACAGAGCATCTCAGAGAGGAGGAGTGATGATCCATTTAGCAATAATAATAAGAGACTGGTAGCAGCAGCTGTGTTGTGTGTATGTAGCATGAATGTGTGTGTGTGTGTGTGTGTGTGTGTGTGTGTGTGTGTGTGTGTGTGTGTGTGTGTGTGTGTGTGTGTGTGTGTGTGTGTGTGTGTGTGTGTGTGTGTGTGTAAAGTCAGTGCAGGTGGTAAGTCCAGTTTAAGTGTTCAGCATTCTGATGGCTTGTAGATAGAAACTGTTGGTATCAGACCCCCTGTTCCAACGGTAAGGAAGTGAACAGCTCGAGTGTGGGGTGAGTTTGAAAAATATAAACTCAGCAAAAAAAGAAACGACCTCTTGACTGTCAACTGCTTTTATTTTTCAGCAAACTTAACATGTGTAAATATTTGTATGAACATAACAAGATTCAACAAATGAGACATGAACTGAACAAGACATGCGACTAACAGAAATGGAATAATGTGTCCCTGAACAAAAGGGTGGTCAAAATCAAAAGTAACAGTCAGTATCTGGTGTGGCCACCAGCTGTATTAAGTACTGCAGTGCATCTGCTCCTCATGGACTGCACCAGATTTGCCAGTTCTTGCTGTGAGATGTTACCCCACTCTTCCACCAAGGTACCTGCAAGTTCCCGGACATTTCTGGGGGGAATGGCCCTAGCCCTCCGATCCAACAGGTCACAGACATGCTCAATGGGATTGAGATCCGGGCTCTTCGGCTGGCCATGGCAGAACACTGACATTCCTGTCTTGCAGGAAATCATGCACAGAATGAGCAGTATGGCTGGTGGCATTGTCATGCTAGAGGGTCATGTCAGGATGAGCCTGCAGGAAGGGTACCACATGAGGGAGGAGGATGTCTTCCCTGTAACTCACAGCGCTGAGATTGTCTGCAATGACAACAAGCTCAGTCCGATGATGTGTGACACACCGCCCCAGACCATGAGGGACCCTCCACCTTCAAATCCGGTTCCAGAGTGCAGGCCTCGGTATAACGCTCATTCCTTCAACGATAAAAGCAAATCCGACCACCGCCTCCTGGTGAGACAAAGCTACGACTCGTCAGTGAAGAGCATGTTTTGCCAGTCTTGTCTGGTCCAGCGACGGTGGGTTTGTGCCCTTAGGCGACATTTTTGCCGTGATGTCTGGTGAGGACCTGCAGGCCTACAAGCCCTCAGTCCAGCCTCGCTCAGCCTATTGCGGACAGTGAGCACTGATGGGCAGATGTTGTTGCCATTTTGTTCCTGTCCCACAGATGTGATGTTCGGATGTACCAATCCTGTGCAGGTGTTGTTACACGTGGTCTGCCACTGCGAGGATGATCAGCTGTTTTTCAGAGTCAGTAGAAAGGCCTCTTTAGTGTCCTAAGTTTTCATAACTGTGACCTTAATTACCTACCGTCTGTAAGCTATTAGTGTCTTAACGACCGTTCCACAGGTGCATGTTAATTCATTGTTTATGGTTCATTGAACAAGCATGGGAAACAGTGTTTAAACTCTTTACAATGAAGATCTGTGAAGTTATTTGGATTTTTACTAAATATCTTTGAAAGACAGGGTCGTTTCTTTTTTTGCTGAGTTTATATATACAGTATACAGTGCCTTCGCAAAGTATTCAGACCCCTTGACTTTTTCCACATTTTGTTAGGTTACAGAGATTACTCATCAATCTACCCACAATACCCCATAATGACCAAGAGAAAATAGGTTTTTAGAAATGTTTGTAAATGTTTTCAAACTAAAGAACTGCAATACCTTATTTACATAAGTATTCAGACCCTTTGCTATGAGACTTGAAATTTAGCTAAAGTGCATCCTGTTTCCGTTGATCATGCATGAGATGTTTCTACAACTTGATTGGAGTCCACCTGTGGTAAATTCAATTGACTGGACATGATTTGGAAAGGCACACATCTGTCAATATAAGGTCCCACAGTTTACAGTGCATGTCAGAGCAAAAACCAAGCCATGAGGTCGAATGAATTGTCTGTCGAGCTCTGAGACAGGATTATGTTGAGACACAGATCTGGAAAAATGTCCTCTGGTCTGATGAAACAAAAATAGAACTGTTTGGCCATAATGACCATTGTTATGTTTGGAGGAAAAGGGGGAGGCTTGCAAGCCGAAGAACACCATGCCAACCGTAATGCACGGGGGTGGCAGCAACATGTTGTGGTGATGCTTTGCTGCAGGAGGGACTGGTGCATTTCACAAAATAGATGGCATCATGAGTGAGGAAAATTATGTGGATATATTGAAGCAACATCTTAAGACATCAGGCAAGAAATTAAAGCTTGGTCGCAAATGGGTCAAACCTGACTCAGTTACACCAGCTCTGTCAGGGGGAATGGGCCAAAATTCAGACAACTTATTGTGGGAAGCTTTTGGAAGGCTAACCGAAACGTTTGACCCAGGTTAAACAATTTAAAGGCAATGCTACCAAATACTAATTGAGTGCATGTAAACTTCTGACCCAATGGGAATGTGATGAAAGAAATAAAAGCTGAAATAAATCACTCTACTATTATTGTGACATTTCACATTCTTAAAATAAAAGTGGTGATCCTGACTGACCTAAAATGGGGATTTTTTTTTATACTAGGATTAAATGTCAGGAATTGTGAAAAACAGAGTTTAAATGTATTTGGCTAAGGTGTATGTAAACGTCCGACTTCAACTGTAATTCCAATGTTGTTGTATTAGCAATATCTTTGTATCCTGCTCTCCTCCTCATTGTTGTCTCCTTACATGTCATCATAGTAACCGAACATATGTGTATTTGTGACAGAAAAGTGAGGTAAAAGAAGGAGTTGTTGTTTCCTCCATATTTTTGAAGCTTTGCTTTAGATCACAAAACAACACAAATAGCCTCATTTATGCATGATATATTAGACAACTAAACTGCTAGAGGCAAACAAGTCAACAAAATGCATCACTGCTCCTATGAAGCAACAGAACTGAAAATGACAGCTCCCTGTGAATACATACAGTGTGGTACACCAGTACTTAGAAGTAATCATCTATGAGGATATAGTGGAGAATCCTCTGTTAGTTGCTGAGGCAGTCATGCCATTCTTAATTTTTATTCCAAACAAGCTGCAGAGCTTCATCGACATCAGCTCCACTATCTCTTCCTCCTCTGAAGGCTTGTGATGTATTTTCTCTTGAGTAAACACCACCAGGATGACTGAGATGAACAGGTTCAGAACCACAAATGTCATGAATATAATGCAGGATCCGATGAGGAACGCACCGGGTTGTAATCAAGAACCTCGTCATAGTTGAAGATGCCCAGTTACAAGCTAACCATGGTCAGAGCAGCATCCAAGAGAGTCCTATAAGAGTACAGCTTCCAGCCATACATCACATGAGAAGTGATAGAATAGGCCAGGAACATAATGGTGATAACTACGAGGAAGCCTGGTATGCCAGTCCAGGCTCGTTGCAGTGCGGCTGTGATCATGAGTAGCTTGGGGTTGAGCCTCAGCAGATGCCACTGTAGCCAGCAGGAATGCGATCAGATACCCCAGCACTACATCTGCTGTGGCTGTCTCATGGAAACTGGCAAACTGGTCTTTATGGTTGTGGTAGTACTCCATGTCCCGGTATCCCTAACACGGTCCTCTTAATGAAGACAGACAATGTACTCCAGCTCAGGAGGATGATGGCGAGCTCCAGGCGGTTGCACTTTGTCTTGAATTAAGCCCACTTCTGCTGCTTCATTAGCTTGCCCTGAACATACATGTAGTAGAGGATAAAGAGGAAATAGATGACCTCAGAGGCCATGACAAAGATGTGGAGTCCACCGGTAGACTGGTATATTCGGACACTCTGCAGCTCACTACGAAACTGGAACGCTCTACAGCTGTGGTCTTCAGCACGAGTGTGGCAATGTGAACTCTACAAAGACTGCTCGGGTGAACATATCAAGCCAGGTGTTGTCAAACAGATACTGAAGGGTACTGCTAGCATTCTGTGACTCACAGAACTCACTCCACCACAAACCCCCCCCCTCCCCTGTGGAGGACCACACTGCCCCAGATGGGTTGGGATCTGAGTCGGGCCTGGGTTTGGTACTGCCAGGGGCTGCGGAGGGTCTTTGAGATGTTTTCACTCGCAGAGCGGTTCCAGCCTGGCCCATAGGAGCTCATGTCCTCCACCTCCCATGAGTATGGACCATGACAGTCAGGTACAGCCTGGCGCATGGAGCGGGCAATGCCACAGGAGTTCTTCTGCACCCTCATCTGGCGAAGACGGGCATTACCAACCAGTTTGGAGTTCCCATCTGTGATGAAACCTGGGAACTCTCCAAAGAGGTTGCTGAGCAGAGAGGTATTTGCCCAGGTGAACGCATCTCTGTGGCTCATGCTGTCTGAGATCCCTTGGCTGAAGCTGCCAGATGTGCTCAGTCAGGAAGTAAGCGTTAGGGTCCCGCTGACCATACGCCACCAGGAGCAACATCCACATGAACCCCATGTAGATGAGAATCTCTTTGATGAGGGCAAAGACCTTCTGCTCCTTGATCATATTGTTCCTCATCCTCTCGATGTCTGTGGGAGGAGGGGGCTGGTAGAAGCTGCATGTGCTATCCCTCCTGACAGCCCACACTACATCAGGGTAATCTGGGTTTCGGACCTCCCCCTCAAACGTTGGATCCCCATACTCCTCCTGATCAACTTTCTTCAGAATGAGCAGGTCCCGTTTCGAGTAATTGTCCAGGATTAGTGGGAGCACGGTCTCAGTGATTTTCTGAGCCGTCTTCACCACCCACTGGAGTGCCTAGTAGTCGTGAACAGAGCAATTTGTGTACCAAGACCAGTGCTCTGAGCTTGGTGACGAGTTGAGGGAACTATAGTGTTGAATGCTGAACTGTAGTCAATGAACAGATGTGTTACGGCCGTGTGAATAGTAATGGAGATGGCCTCTTCCGTGGATCTGTTGGAGCGGTAGGCAGATTGTAGTGGGACCAGTGTGTCTGGCATGCTGGTCTTGATGTGGGCCATGACCAGCCTCTCGAAGCACTTCATGATGACCGGGGTAAGAGCTACGGGCTGATAGTCATTAGGCATGTCACCTTGTTTTTCTTTGGCACTGGGATGATGGTGGTTTCCTTGCAGCAGGTGGGGAATACAGGTGGAATATGTCAGAGAAGATGCCCACCAGCTGGTCAGCACACACTCTGAGGACGCGGTTTTGTGAGTATTCACTCTTTTGACAGTTCTCAAACTCAAGTCAGCCTCGGAGAGCGAAATCACCTTGCCGTCTGGAGCAGCGAGAGTCTTCCTGGATGGCTCAGTGTTGTCTGCTTCAAAGCATAGAATGTGTTAAGCTTGTCGGGAGGGAGGCTTTGGTGGGCACCACTCAGCTGGATTTGCCTTTCTAGTATTTGATAGTCGCTAGTCCTTGCCACATGAGTCGTGAGCCTGAGTTGTTGAACATCAATTCAAGTTTGAGTCTGTATTGTCATTTTGGGTCCCTAAAGGATATGTTGAGCTCGTACGTGTTTCCCTTGTAAACATTGTGCTCCACCGGGTCACCTGGGTTTGTTCTTCTGACATTGAATGCTGCAGAAATTGACTGGCCTGCACAGGGCGCTGACCTCAACCCCATCAAACACCTTTGGGATGAAATGTATAACCGACTGCTAGCCAGGCCGAATCGCCCAACATCAGTGCCCGACTTCACAAAATGCCCTTGTGACTGAATGGAAGCAAGTCCTCGCAGCAATGTTCCAACATCTAGTGGAAAGCATTCCCAGAAGAGTGAAGGAATTAGTTTCACACATGCTTGGTTAGAATTCCCCATGAAAATAAAGACTGCTTCGGGGTGTGAGGATTCTTTCTGGCTAATGTACAGTTTGCTGAGTGCCGCCTTGGTGTTCGCTTGTGGCGGTATGTACACAGCTGTGATAATAACATGCGTGAATTCTCTGAGCATATAGCGGGGTTGACATTTTAGCATCATAAACTCCAGGTCAGATGAACAGGAGCTTAAGATGTTTTCAACGTCGGTACACCAGGAATTGTTGATGAGGAGGAGTACACCTCTCCCTACTCTTACCAGAAGCCGCCGTTCGATCCATACGGAAAATGGAAAAGCCGTCTGGTTAAATAGCAGAGTCGAGTGTCCATAAACCATCCCACTGGGAACAAACTGGTTGAATCAATGTTGTTTCAACGTAATTTGTCAATGTATTGTGATGTGCATTGTGAAATGGAATTTTTTTCAACCAGGTTTTCCATCCAATCTTTTAATGTGAGTAAAGTACACGTCGGATAAAACATTTAATGACAGGCCTGATGGAAACAGCACATTTTTCTGTAAACTTTCCAAATGTCGACAAAACAAAATACGCTAGACAAGGTGGAATCTTATCATGTCTGTAAAATGAATTATGCGACAGATGGCAGTGGAAATGCCTTCATGAGCAACTGGAGAGAAAGTACCAAGACCAGAGTGGGCACATTTGTTACAGCCTATAAGGCAACATTGTTTTTGGCAAACCTATCAGCAGAGTTGAAAATGCGATGAATGGAGGGGGGGTGTTGGGTACATGGGGAAATAATTTTTATGTGCGCAACATCAGACACAGCCTGATTTGATTTCGTCCTCTTCATTAACTCTGATTCTTGGCTGAGATGACGCGAATCCAACATATTAATTATTAATTTGTAGACAACCCAACAAAATACATAATCTCTTTTAACAAATGATATGTTGGATTCACCTCTAACTAAAGCAAAAATTAAAGACGAGGTTTAAGCCAGTGGCTCAGAAGAAGCATTAGATATCCTTTAAAATGTTGATATTCGTTTGCGTTGTCAGTGGCTCAGACGAAGCATTAGATATCCTTTAAAATGTTGATATTCGTTTGCGTTGTCAACCAAACACAATTCAATATTACTTTTGTAATATAGTAAATAGCCTAAAGGTAAGGCTATTTTACAAACTTATGTGACAGTAGTTATTCAACCTTAAAACGAGTAGCACATCCACAGCCACACTATAAATGTCTTCTTATGTCATCATAGAAAGGGGTCATGTTCAAGACAGCGAGGCTGCAGATCTGTAGAGATCATCACCATTGCTGTAATAATCTGCGCAGAAAACCGGAAAGTGTGGATCACTTTGCACCATGTACTTTTAATGTCCTCTCTACTGCAATTCTGGTCATTTGGTCGTGCTGTAGGATGAAGCACAGTGATAACACGTTAAGATGTAGAAATACTAAATATCTGCCATTGTATTCCCATGTTAACTTTGTTGTGCTTTTTTAAAAAGGGTTGAAAGCTCAGTGATAAAACATTTAGATGACAACTGAACCAACAATCAGACATCATTTGGGGCGGCAGGGTAGCCTGGTGGTTAGAGTACTAGTAACCGAAAGGTTGCTAGTTCAAATCCCCGAGCTGACAAGGTACAAATCTGTCGTTCTGCCCCTGAACAGGCAGTTAACCCACCTAGGCCGTCATTGAAAATAAGAATTTGTTCTTAACTGACTTGCCTAGTAAAATACATTTTTAAAAATCGTTTATTTCCATTAGAATTTGGTTGTGTTTTTAGATGGCTGAAAGCATAGTGATAACTTCCTCTTCTTCGTTGCCTTCGGTTATCTTGTTCAGCAGCAACAGGTAAGCCCGAGTGGGGGAAAAAGGAGTGTAGTATCCCAGATCTGGGAGGCAAGTGTGTAGCCTACGATTCATGATCCAGAGGTGTTTGTCATCGTAGGAAAATGCAAACATTCTGAGCAAACAAAGAAATAATGAATGCAAAAATAGCCATAAAGCATTGTCGAGCAGGACTGTGCCATGGTGCTGGTCAGACACTCACCTGTATGTTCACACTGAACACCTGCTGCCAGCAAGTCTGGCTCTCCTAGACTGATGTCATTGAGGCGGGTCCCCAGGCATTCGATTGACAGGGTTTTGAACCACTCCTCTGCTTCTAGCTCTAAGTTTAGACCAATGGGATGCAAAGAGAGATGTCATAAAACAGGAAACTTCAGAGATGATTGTGAGAAAACATCTATTGCAATAAGGTAGGTGTGGTGTGGAGCACCTGATTCACAGGTGAACATGCGCGAGGTGTCATCGGTAAAGACGATGGCTACTGCCTGGCGCTTGGTGTCCCTTGGGAGCCTTGTGACATTCTTCACATTGCTGATCTCGGTCACCTGGGCAACAGGAAAGTTCAAGAGATCAGACAAACACGGAGAGAGGTTGAAAGGGTCAGACAAGCTGTCTAAATACTGTATGATGTGCTGCCGGTTGACCGGATTCAGTTTTCCGAGAGAAAGGAGAGGAGAGAAAGAGGGAGTGTTGAAGCCAGGTGTAGTGGTCACCCTATGCCCAGACACTTCAGAGAGACCTGGATTCTGGCTTTGAGTGGGAGGCTGGCTTTGATCTGTGTTACTCTCATCTCCTTCAGCCTCCTCTGTGTGTGTGTGTGTGTGTGTGTGTGTGTGTGTGTGTGTGTGTGTGTGTGTGTGTGTGTGTGTGTGTGTGTGTGTGTGTGTGTGTGTGTGTGTGTGTGTGTGTGTGTGTGTGTGTGTGCGCGTTGATCCTTTCAGACACGCACGTTTGCTCCCTGCAGCTAAACAGGGGGCTCAGAGAACAGACGGACTGAATGACTGACTTTCTAATGACACACACACACACACACACACACACACACACACACACACACACACACACACACACACACACACACACACACACACAGTGGGGCAAAAAGTATTTAGTCAGCCACCAATTGTGCAAGTTCTCCCACATAAAAAGATGAGAGAGGCCTGTAATTTTCATCATAGGTACACTTCAACTATGACAGACAACATGAAGGAAAAAAATCCAGAAAATGACATTGTAGGATTTTTAATGAATTTATTTGCAAATTATGGTGGAAAATAAGTATTAAGTAAGTATTAAGTATTAAGAAAATAAGTATTAATTATTAATAAGTATTAAGAAAATAAGTATGTCACCTACAAACAAGCAAGATTTCTGGCTCTCACAGACCTGAATCTGCAATAGGTAAGCAACTTGGTTTGAAGAAATCAACTTTGGGAGCAATTATTAGGAAATGGAAGACATATAAGACCACTGATAATCTCCCTCGATCTGGGGCTCCACGCAAGATCTCACCCGTGGGGTCAAAATGATCACAAGAACGGTGAGCAAAAATCCCAAAACCACACGTGGGGACCTAGTGAATGACCTGCAGAGAGCTGGGACCAAAGTAACAAAGCCTACCATCAGTAACACACTACGCCACCAGGGACTCAAATCCTGCAGTTCCAGACGTGCCCCCCTGCTTAAGCCAGTACATGTCCAGGCCCGTCTGAAGTTTGCTGGAGAGCATTTGGATGATCCAGAAGAAGATTGGGAGAATGTCATATGGTCAGATGAACCCAAAATATAACTTTTTGGTAAAAACTCAAATCGTCATGTTTGGAGAACAAAGAATGCCGAGTTGCATCCAAAGAACACCATACCTACTGTGAAGCATGGGGGTGGAAACATCATGCTTTGTGGCTGTTTTTCTGCAAAGGGACCAGGACGACTGATCCGTGTAAAGGAAAGAATGAATGGGGCCATGTATCGTGAGATTTTGAGTGAAGACCTCCTTCCATCAGCAAGGGCATTGAAGATGAAACGTGGCTGGGTCTTTCAGCATGACAATGATCCCAAACACACCGCCCGGGCAACGAAGGAGTGGCTTCGTAAGAAGCATTTCAAGGTCCTGGAGTGGCCTAGCCAGTCTCCAGATCTCAACCCCATAGAAAATCTTTGGAGGGAGTTGAAAGTCTGTGTTGCCCAGCAACAGCCCCAAAACATCACTGCTCTAGACTAGATCTGCATGGAGGAATGGGCCAAAATACCAGCAACAGTGTGTGAAAACCTTGTGAAGACTTACAGAAAACATTTGACCTCTGTCATTGCCAACAAAGGGTATATAACAAAGTATTGAGATAAACTTTTGTTATTGACCAAATACTTATTTTCCACCATAATTTGCAAATAAATTCATTAAAAATCCTACAATGTGATTTGTGGATTTTTTTCATTTTGTCTGTCATAGTTGAAGTGTACCTATGATGAAAATTACAGGCCTCTCTCATCTTTTTAAGTGGGAGAACTTGCACAATTGGTGGCTGACCAAATACTTTTTTGCCCCACTGTATATGTGTATCACCCACTCACAGTAATGCCATACACGCCGCACACAGATATCCTCCTTCAAACTGACATTTGCCAATTGAAACGTGACTTATCATGCAGCACTCGTACCTTAGGACAGACTCTGATGTAAGCGGACTTCTCATCAGTGTACTTCTCCAGTCGGCGTGGTCCTTTACTGGACGACTTCTTAAACACCAGCCAGCAGCGACGGTAAATCTCAACACAAAAACAACAGTTAACATACTGCAACCAGCCACCCAACAGCAAGTCCATTCGGACCATATACACCCCATTCAAGCATAACGATTTACAATCTTTTGCTATCAAGAGCAGGCACACAATGGTTGTCTCTGGTTTACCTGATCAATTAACCAGGAAACGTTAGAAGAAAACCAAAATAGCATTTAGTGATTAGCAATGAGTGAAAGAGAGACACAGAGAGAATGAGAGGGAACGAGACAGGTAGAAAATGAGAAGGAGCGCTCCGGGTCCTTGTCATCATTCAAACTCTGTTTATGCAAGACAATTCTATTATACATATGATATTGAGTTAAGAGGCAGACAAAGACACAAACTCTCCTGACGGAATAATGAGAAATCCATCGCAGTAATGTGAACAGGCACAGACAGACAGACACACACACGCACGCACACGCACACGCACACACGCACACACACACACACACACACACACACACACACACACACACACACACACACACACACACACACACACACACACACACACACACACACACACACACACACACACACACACACACACACACACACACACACACACAAATAAGATAGCTATTGCTTTAGTGGCATTTATCCCCCGTATCTGTTATAAAAGGCAGGGCCTTTATTTGATTGATATTCCACTGTCCTTCTAAAGCAAACCTCCTGTTGCCAGGGCAACCTCAGGACCTGCACCGTACAGTACGGAACGGCCAGCCATCCCTAAGCCAATCCCCACATTCCGCTTTCCCTAACCCATTATCACATCCCTGTTGATTAGCTAGGGGCCACAGAGCCAGTGAAATCCCTTAGTGCACTGACTTAGTATAATGAATACAAAGACCCCAAACTGAGTGACAATGTCTCACTGCTGTAGACAGACATACACCGGTGTCACTGTGACAGAGATAACAGGACCAATTAAATATGCAATTGTATTTATCGAGAGATTAAACAAGAGCGCCATCAACAAAGGCACACCGTAATGTGAGCGTGCTCAAATGGAGACATGGTGAAAGGAAAAAGCGTTGCTCTGTGGTGTCCTTTTTATAAATTGGTGACAATGAGTTTGAACCTTGAGGAGAGAGGGAGCCTTCAAAAGAACGACCTCGGCTCCTCTATCGCCGTTTGCCTGTCTGATCCTGGCGTCAGCGGGATGAAAACGCTACCTTCAGTGGGATAGCTGACGGCGTGTTGAGAGCAGGTGCTCACCAGTCCATTATGTCTTAACGATATTAAGCTGTTCAATGGAGAGTTACCTCTGTGTATCTGCCATCTAGCTCCTGATTCTCCCTAATGTTATCCCAAACCAATTGGCTCAGTGCTTCATTGGACCTGTGTGCGTGTGTGTGTTGGCAATCTTGCAGTCCACTATCGTGCCCCCCCTCCGTTCTCCCCCTTCTTCTCTGCCCTCAGCTCCAGTGCTCAGAGCAATCAGGCCTTGCCAGGCAAACTGACTATGAAGCCTGGTAATTAAGCTAGTGGGTGGAGGAGCAGCGACAGAGATGACAAAAGAAAGAGAGTGAGAGTGAAACCGAGGATATGGTAGACAGGGACAGAGGGAGAGAGAGAGAGAGGAGTGGAAGCTGTTAATTCTGCTCCGATACCTTGGCTCATTAAATATGAGGAAGTGATGGACGTCACATCGTTCAGAACTGAATAGTCATGTATTAGCCTACCTTGCCTCAAAAAAAGAGAATTTGAAGCAATCCTAAATCTATTTCAGTGTCTCTCTGATCATACTGTGTTCAGCGACAGGAACAGCCCATCTACACACACACACACTCCATCACCTCTGACGGAGCACAGCAAACCTAAGGTCACAGGTCAGCCACCTTATCCACCTCTGCTGTCACCAATTTCAAGAGTCTTTGTCCCCCAGAAGTGAGGAGCCATGCTCCCTGCCCTGTCGACCCAGGCCTAATTCATTTTAAACAGACTGACCCAGCCACGTCAAAAAGCACAGGTCCTGACAGCACCTCTACAGGGAGAATTACTCTGGCCACCACGGACAGAAAGACAGACAAAGAAAGAGCGAGAGAAAGACCTTGTATCTGCGGAAAGCAAAGGTGCCTGTAACAATGAGATTTGTGGAGATGGTCTCCCATTGTATTCCAAATGTCCCTGCTCCCATGCCATTTCTTAACAGTGAAAAGGAAGTATTTTATAGGTTGCCATTGATATTCCAGGCAGGTAGACATGCTTGCATGGCTCTCTCCCCTGAGGTGGAGCTAATCCCCTGTAAACAGGCCAGGAGGTGTGAGTGAGTGAGTGAGTGAGTGAGTGAGTGTGAGTGAGTGAGTGAGTGAGTGAGTGAGTGAGTGAGTGAGTGAGTGAGTGAGTGAGAGCGAGAGAACCTTGCATTAGTAGGGCATGAGTAAGGAACTATCGATCTCCCCAGTGGGACCAATAAGAGAATGTGAAAAGTCAAGTCACACACTTACCGAGAGTGGGCTAAGCATTCATAAGGGTTATCAATGATCTATATCGCAGCCATTACACCCCTTTAAGAACCCTTTCAGAGAGTGATATCTGAGCTCTTCTTTAGACACATTGACAGGAACACAACAATCCACATCCAGCATAGTGTGTAAATACATTACCCACATCCCCACACACGTGAACTACATCCTGCACCGCTAATGCATCTTCCCTGTACGGTCGTTCTGCTCATCCACTCAGATTGCCCTCCTCGGTCTAATTGGCTCCACCCTGGTTCTTCTCCTCCTCATCTCTGGCTCCCGACTGCCCCAGAAGGGGCCAGAGGCAGTTAGCCTACATTAATCCCCCCTAGCTCCCAGGAGATCCTGCCTGTCACAGCAGCCCAATTGGGACGAGCCCCACCCCGGCCTGATCCCAGGATTAACCGGCTAATAACGGTAACAGGTTGACACCAGGCTGATGTCCAACTTATTATACCACACACACACACACACACACACACACACACACACACACACACACACACACACACACACACACACACACACACACACACACACACACACACACACACACACACACACACACACACACACACACACACACACACACACACACACACACACACTGTGTGGTTCAGAATATGAGAAATGTGCAGGTCTGAATAGAAAATGAATGGGAATGATTGGCACCATCTTATTCAAAACGAATTCACCTAGATTCACTTAGAAATCTGAATGGGAAACATAAATCAGCATCCAAACGTTCTAAGCTGATCCCATTGGAAGCTCACCATGACTGGCTCCTCGGGGAAGCTTGCTCAGGTAGACAAATAAGAACGGGGGATGAAAAAGGAGAGAGAAGGGAATAGAGGAGAGAGATAGACGAGAGAGATAGATCTGTCACTGCAGCTGTGGGAACGGGCTCAGAGAGGCAGGGGGATTGTGAGGTGAAGGGAGTCTGCTTGATTCTCAAAGTGAGCCATTTGATTTCTGATGCTTGTTATTTTCAACATCATTCTCCCTCCCATCAAAACAGTAGTTTGACCTAAACGCCATTAGGATTGCCTGAACTTGAGAAAACAACGTTCTGAGGTTTCGCTTGCAATTTTCCCCAACCGCTGCCAGATACAAGTGGTGAGGAAACAAAACCACAGATCCGTCGTGTGTCAGTGTAATATCTAGCTAGAGGCAATCTACACATCATACAGTCGGCTCTGTTTATGCAGTGGAAAGTCACAGGATCATACTGACATCCCTAGACTAGACACGGTGGTAGGTCAAAACCAGGAGAGATCAGGACAAAGATACCGAGCACTTATTCCAGAAGGTTCGGCCCAGTCTGAGTGAGTCGGAGTCAGTCAATCAGTTCAATCAGCCCTCTCTCTCTTCAGGTGAGATTAAACATTTAAGACGTCCTCGCTGACATTGTGTTTACCTAAACCAGATCTCCTCAGACCTTCTCCATCCTCCCTGATCAACCTTGGCTCGTCTGTTGATTCACCAGTAAAGTGTCTTTTGATGTTCCTCCTTCGCCTGCTTATAAAACAGGACACAGTCAAGTGGGATGGCTGCGAAGCAATTAGGGCCGTTCCTCCACCGAGCCTAGAAGCGGCGAGGAGAAGCCAGCTAGTACAGCGCCAACGGAAGCAGAATGCTAAACAGCCTGTTATTAGTCTGATTGGACTGCTGCAATTTAACTGACACACAGCAGGAGGGAGAGGCTGAAAGGGAAAGGTAGAGTGAGGAGATGAGGGAGAAAGAGAGAGAGTTAATTAGCCTGCCCAGATGACTGGGGAAGTCAAGGGTCTTCTGGGGAGAGTGAAAGTGAGAGCTGGAAGGGAGGAGGAAGAGCGGATAGGGGGGAAGGAGAGAGGAGGGGGAGGACAGAGCAAAGAAGAGCAGTGGTCTGGAACAGCTCTTATAGGCTCTGGAGGAGAGACCGAGATGGCAAGGCCAGCTGTCCAGCCTTACTAGGCCAGCGTGGCAGTAGACTGGCAGGGTTTTGGCAGGAGAGGAAGGTGACTGTCTGGGTACACATTTGACAGGGAAAAAAGATAGTGTGTTTGAGTGCTTGTTCTGGTCTATGCAGACAGAGTGTGCTAAGTATGTGATAAAAGAAGTGGACAGGGGAACTATTATAAATGTTGTGTTTATACACCGTGTACACAGTATGTGTGAATTCGTGCACATGGTGGGGGGGGGGTGTATATATTTGCATAGCTTGAATCTGTGTAGGCATGTGGTATGCTTATATGCGTTTTGGTATGCACATACACTACCGTTCACAATTTGGGGTCACTTAGAAATGTCCTTGTTTTTGAAAGAAAACTAAATTTTTTCTCCATTGAAATAACATCAAATTGATCATAAATACAGTCTATACATTGTTAATGTTGTAAATGACTATTATAGCTGGAAACGGCAGATTTTTTAAAGGAATATCTACATAGGCGTACAGAGGCCCATTATCAGCAACCATCACTCCTGTGTTCCAATGTCACATTGTGTTAGCTAATCCAAGTTTATCATTTTAAAAAGGTTATCATTAGAAAACCCTGTTGCAATTATGTTAGCACAGCTGAAATCTATTGTTCTGATTAACCTGTTAAGTTGACCCTCTACTTTTTCGAACATTCTGTTAAAAATCGCGCAACATTTCACCGCCCTGCTACTCAGGGCAGGAATATAGTATATGCATATGATTAGTATGTGTGGATAGAAAACACTCAGCCGTTTATAAAACTGGTTAAATCACGGCTGTGACTATAACAGAACGTGTGTTTCATCGAAAAGTGCAGGAATATCTGATCACTGAAAATGGAAATAAATATCCATCCGCGACTTCAAGGAATTGTTCAAAGTGAATCGAATTAAATGAGGCCGAGGTTGCAGTGCCTACAGCTTCCACACGTTGTCTATAGTCTTGTCATTTGATTCGCAATTGATTCTTGGTCTAACCGAATCAAGGGAATCGATTCCCTCCGGTCTCCGCCTGGATGTTTTGGTCGAGCTCTCTCCAAGACATTTTTTCGAAACAGACACCTATAGAATTGACATCGCCTCCTGATGAATTTTATCGCTTATTAACGTGTACTAATACCTAAAGTTGCATTACAAAAGTATTTCGGAAGTGTTTTGTGAAAGTTTATCGTCGACTTTTTGAATAAAAAAAATGACGTTACGTTATGAAACGCTATTTTTTCCCGTTTATCACACAGTCTTCAAAAAAGACCCAATAGTGATTATGGGACATCTAGGAGTGCCAACAAAGAAGATGGTCAAAGGTAATGAATGTTTTATATTTTATTTGTGCGGTTTGTGTAGCGACGACTATGCTAATTATTTTGTTTACGTCCCCTGCTGGTCTTTTGGGGTGTTACATGCTATCAGATAATAGCTTCTCATGCTTTCGCCGAAAAGCATTTTAAAAATCTGACTTGTTGTCTGGATTCACAACGAGTGTAGCTTTAATTCAATACCCTGCATGTGTATTTTAATGAACGTTTGAGTTTTAACTAATACTATTAGCATTTAGCGTAGTGCATTTGCATTTCCAGAGCTCTAGATGGGACGCCTGCGTCCCAGGTAGGACCAAGAGGTTAAAGAAGCAATACAAATGGACTTCTTTAGACTAGTTGAGTATCTGGAGCATCAGCATTTGTGGGTTTGATTACAGGCTCAAAATGGCCAGAAGCAAAGACTTTCTTCTGAAACTCGTCAGTCTATTCTTGTTCAGAGAAATTAAGGCTATTCCATGCGAGAAATTGCCAAGAAACTGAAGATCTGGTACAACACTGTGTAATACTCCCTTCACAGAACAGCACAAACTGGCCTCTAACCAGAATAGAAAGAGGAGTGGGAGGCCCAGGTGCACAACTGAGCAAGAGAACAAGTACATTAGAGTGTCTAGTTTGAGAAACAGACACCTCACAAGTCCTCAACTGGCAGCTTCATGAAATAGTACCCGCAAAGCACCAGTCTCAACGTCAACAGTGAAGAGGCGACTCTGGGATGCTGGCCTTGGCTGCGGCAGACGGCTATCAGACAGCTTCTGGGTACTATACTATCACACCCAGGTCCATTGCTCCTCTGGGACCATCAGCTGTCAATCACAGCCCTTTACCATGCCCTCCTCTCACTGACACACAGAAGAACATTCAGCAAACACAGAGGAATGTTGTCCCCAAAAACCAGAGGGCATTATACAATTTAAACTCCAACTACAATATCAGGGAATTGTTTCAGAGATGAAAGCCAGACCACCAACTGGACCATAGTCTTTAGAAGTCTTTAAAAATCAGGCTAGCTGTGGTGTCAGAGAGACATGGCCAGTTGGGCAGCTGTCCATTGAAGCTAGTGTTAAAACTTCTAACAGAACACAGGCTTGGTTTCAACTGCTAATGCGGACTCACATATGTACATAGCAGAACTGGAGGATAAGCAGGAACACGACTGTAAATAGCATTTGTGCCACATATGCGGGAGTTTATGGCATTGTGTTGTTATTCCGCACAAATTTATAATACAGAACACCTGGGGGAAAAATCGACTTAAACAATGACAGAGTGAAGGCCTCTGATTTCACTTTGTGTGCTCACTGCAAGGAGATGCAGCGAGGAGGAGAAGAAAACAGAGGGAGATGATGAATGGCTAAAAAGAAAGAAAATAAGAGAAATAAGAGGCAGAAATGAAGGAGAAGAAAATAAGGCGTGAAAAATCATGCTGTGACAAGATTCCAGAGAGAGACAGCGAGAGAGAGACAGCGAGAGAGAGAGAGACAGCGACAGAGAGAGACAGCGAAAGAGAGACAGACAGAAAGAACTGGGCCCTGACAGTAAATCTCAGTAAGACAAAAATAATGGTGTTCCAAAAAAGGACCACAAATATAAATTTCCGGACCACAAATACAAATTCCATCTAGACACCGTTGCCCTAGAGCACACAAAAAAACTATTCGCACGTCGGCCTAAACATCAGCGCCAAAGGTTACTTCCACAAAGCTGTGAACGAGCTGAGAGACAAGGCAAGAAGAGCTTTCTATTCCATCAAAAGGAACATAAAATTCTACATACCAATTAGGATCTGGTTAAAAATACTTGAATCAGTTATAGAACCCATTGCCCTTTATGGTTGTGAGGTCTGGGGTCCGCTCATCAAGCAAGAATTGACAAAATTGGATAAACAGCAAATTGAGACTGCATGCAAAAATATCCGATACCTGCTAACTATCAAAATCCAGAAAAAATACATGAAATTCTACAACCAGGAAGTGAATCCCAAACCTTCCATAACAAAGCCATCACCTACTGAGAAATTAATCTGAAGAAGAGTCCCCTAAGCAAGCTGGTCCTGGGGCTCTGTTGACAAACACAAACAGACCCCACAGAGCCCCAGGACAGCAACACAATTAGACCCAGCCAAATCATGAGAAAACAAAAAGATAATTACTCGACACATTGGAAAGAATTAACAACAAAAAAACTGAGCAAACTATTTGACCCTATTTGACCCTAAACAGAGAGTACACAGCGGAAGAATACCTTACCACCGTGACTGACCCAAACTGAAGGAAAGCTTTGACTATGTACAGACTCAGTGAGCATAGCCTTGCTATTGAGAAAGGCCGCCATAGCCTGTCTTCACTTGAGAGCCAGGTCTGCCTATGTGCACACTGCCCAAAAAATTAGGTGGAAACTGAGCTGCACTTCCTAACCTCCTGCCAAATGTATGACCATATTAGAGACACATATTTTCCTTTCCTCCTTAAACCACTGGAGTGTTGCTTTAGCAGTATGCTTAGGGTTATTGTCCTGCTGGAAGGTGAACCTCCGTCCAGAGTCTCAAATCTCTTAAAGACTGAAATAGGTTTCCCTCAAGAATTCCCCTGTATTTAGCACCCTCCATCATTCCTTCAATTCTGACCAGTTTCCCAGTCCCTGCCGATGAAAAACATCTCCACAGCATGATGCTGCCACCACCATGCTTCACTGTAGAGATGGTGTTCTCAGGGTGATGAGAGGTGTTGGGTTTGCGCCAGACATAGCATTTGCCTTGATGGCCAAAAAGCTACATTTTAGTCTCATCTGACCAGAGTACCTTCTTCCATATGTTTGGGGAGTCTCCCACATGCCATTTGGCGAACACCAAACGTGTTTGCTTATGTTTTTCTTTAAGCAATAGCTTTTTGTGGCCACTCTTCCGTAAAACCCAGCTCTGTGGAGTGTACGGCTTAAAGTGGTTCTATGGACAGATACTCCAATCTCCGCTGAGGAGCTTTGCAGCTCCTTCAGGGTTATCTTCGTCTCTTTGTTGCCTCTGATTAATGCCCTCCTTGCCTGGTCCATGAGTTTTGGTGGGCGGCCCTCTCTTGGCAGGTTTGTTGTGGTGCCATATTATTTCCATTTTTTAAATAAATGGATTTAAATGGTGCTCCGTGGGATGTTCAAAGTTTCTGAACTTTTTTTTATAACCCAACCCTGAACTGTACTTCTCCTCAACTTTGTCCCTGACCTGTTTGGAGAGCTCCTTGGTCTTTGTGGTGCTTGCTTGGTGGTGCTCCTTGCTTAGTGGTGTTGCAGACTCTGGGGCCTTTCAGAACCGGTGTATATATACTGAGATCATGTGACGGATCATGTGACACTTAAATAAAGTCCACCTGTGTGCAAAATAACTAATTCTGTGACTTCTGAAGGTAATTGGTTGCACCAGATCTTATTTAGGGGCTTCCTAGCAAAGGGGGGTGAATACATATGTAAAGGGGGTGAATACATATGTACGCACCACTTTTATGTTGTTTTATTTTTTTTCATTTCACTTCACCAATTTGGACTATTTTGTATATGTCCATTACATGGAATCAGCAGCAAACTCTCTCCAGAAGTTCAGTGAGAATCTCTGAATGATCCAATGTTGACCTAAATCACTAATGATGATAAATACAATCCACCTGTATGTAATCAAGTCTCCGTATAAATGCACCTGCACTGTGAGAGTCTCAGAGGTCCGTTAAAAGCGCAGAGAGTATCATGAAGAACAAGGAACACACCAGGCAGGTTGGAGATACTGTTGTGAAGAGGTTTAAAGCCGGATTTGGATACAAAAATATTTCCCAAGCTTTAAACATCCCAAGGAGCACTGTGCAAGCGGTAATATTGAAATGGAAGGAGTATCAGACCACTGCAAATCTACCAAGACCTAACCGGTCATCAGCTAACCTTTAGCTCGGAAAGCTCTCGCCAGTTCGAACAACGCGACTCTAACCAGAGCATAACAGACCTATTATTTTTTATCCACGGATTCCCACCGGATTCCCACCGCAAACGGAACATTTTCAGCTGGATTCTTCACAACTAGCTATCTAGCTAACCGCAACCCCGGATGATTACTCCTGGCTAGCGTTTCCACCCACTTAGCTTGAAGCTAGCCCGGCCAGAGCTCCTGTGCTACCACCGAAGCATACTCCGGGGCTACAATATCCGGACCCTCGACCGGTCTATCGATGTCACCGCATGAAGAGGAATAAACAGACTCACCCCATCGCGACGTCCTTGATTGCTAATTCGACCTGCTAACTGCTAGCTTGTTTAGCCCCGGTCCGCTAACTGCTATCTTGTTTAACCCTGGCCTACTATCTGTTAGCTTGTTAGCACAGGCCTGCTAACCGTCTGAATCGCCGCGTCCCAAACACTCACTGGACCCATATTTACTTTCTCTTTTCGATTTTTAATTTGTTTATACTTTCCGGTAACCTGCCTCAGCCAATGTGATACAGAATCGCCATTATTTTTTATTTTTAGAACACACTCAAGAACCTCCAGAAGCTAAACAGCTAACTAGCTACAAGCTATTTAGTCATTGTTAGCCACTGCTAACTGTTTTTTAACCTGGATAACACTCGCCAGTCCAGCTTCCCTGCCCCATCCACCGCTGCCCCCCTGGACACTGATCACTTGGCTACATTTACATTTACATTTAAGTCATTTAGCAGACGCTCTTATCCAGAGCGACTTACAAATTGAACGACAGAGGTTTACCTTGTCAGATCCGGGATTTAATCAAGCAACCTTTCGGTCACTGGACCAATGCTCCAACCACTAGGCTACCTGCCTATTTTGGGTCAGTAGAAAGAAAACATAGCTGATGCATGCTAGACTGTCCATTAATCACGATACTCCATTCTGCTTGTTTATGTTTTATCTGTCGGCCCCAGCCGCACTCAGGGTCTGTGTGTAGTTAATCCGACCCTCCCTGCCTAGCCTACGCCATCTTACCTGCTGTTGTGGTGCTAGCTGATTAGCTGTTGTTGTCTCACCTACTGTTTAAAGCTACTGTTTTAGCTAGCTCTCCCAATTCAACACCTGTGATTACTGTATGTCTCTCTCAAATGTCAATATGCCTTGTATACTGTTGTTCAGGTTAGTTATCATTGTTTTAGTTTACAATGGAGCCCCTAGTTCCACTCTTCATACCCCTGATATCTCCTTTGTCCCACGTCCCACACATGCGGTGATGTCACCCATTACAACCAGCATGTCCAGAGATACCCAGAATGCCCAGATATCTGCTCCTTTCATTCTCTGTCCCCAACGCTCTAGGCGACCAGTTTTGATAGCCTTTAGCCGCACCCTCATACTACTCCTCCTCTGTTCCGCGGGTGATGTGGAGGTAAACCCAGGCCCTGCATGTCCCCAGGAACCCTCATTTGTTGACTTCTGTGATCGAAAAAGCCTTGGTTTCATGCATGTCAACATCAGAAGCCTCCTCCCTAAGTTTGTTTTACTCACTGCTTTAGCACACTCTGCTAACCCTGATGTCCTTGCCGTGTCTGAATCCTGGCTCAGGAAGGCCACCAAAAATTCTGAGATTTCCATACCCAACTATAACATCTTCCGTCAAGATAGAACTGCCAAAGGGGGTGGAGTTGCAGTCTACTGCAGAGATAGCCTGCAAAGTATTGTCATACTTTCCAGGTCCATACCCAAACAGTTCGAACTACTAATCTTGAAAATTACTCTCTCCAGAAATAAGTCTCTCACTGTTGCCGCCTGCTACCGACCCCCCTCAGCACCCAGCTGTGCCCTGGTCACCATTTGTGAATTGATTGCCCCCCATCTAGCTTCAGAGTTTGTTCTGTTAGGTGACCTAAACTGGGATATGCTTAACACCCCGGCAGTCCTACAATCTAACCTAGATTCCCTCAAACTCACACAAATCATCAAGGAACCCACCAGGTACAACCCTAAATCTGTAAACAAGGGCACCCTCATAGACATCATCCTGACCAACTGGCCCTCCAAATACACCTCCGCTGTCTTCAACCAGGATCTCAGCGATCACTGCCTCATTGCCTTTATCCGCTACGGAGCCGCAGTCAAACGACCACCCCTCATCACTGTCAAACGGTCTCTAAAACACTTATGTGAGCAGGCCTTTATAATCGACCTGGCCCGGGTATCCTGGAAGGACATTGACCTCATCCTGTCAGTTGAGGATGCCTGGTCATTCTTTAAAAGTAACTTCCTCACCATTTTAGATAAGCATGCTCTGTTCAAAAAATGCAGAACTAAGAACAGATATA